>NC_134354.1:765811892-765891892 GCF_048569485.1 Anomaloglossus baeobatrachus
CTATCTATCTATCTATCTATCTATCTATCTATCTATCTATCCCTCTATCTATCCCTCTATCTATCTATCTATCCCTCTATCTATCTATCTATCTATCTATCCCTCTATCTATCTATCTATCTATCTATCTATCTATCTATCTATCTATCCCTCTATCTATCTATCTATCTATCTATCTATCTATCTATCTATTTATCTATCTATCTATCTATCTATCTATCTATCTATCTATCTATCTATCTATCTATCTATCTATCTATCCCTCTATCTATCCCTCTATCTATCTATCTATCTATCTATCTATCTATCTATCTATCTATCTATCTATCTATCTCTATCTATCTATCTATCCCTCTATCTATCTATCTATCTATCTATCTCTATCTATCTATCTATCTATCCCTCTATCTATCTATCTATCTATCTATCTATCCCTCTATCTATCTATCTATCTATCTATCTATCTATCTATCTATCATCCATCTCATATCTACCTACCAACCTATCTAATCTATCATCCATCCCATACCTATCTATACATATTCATCCCATATCAATCCATCCATCTCATATCCACTGACTGATCTAGCTAATCTGAATACTTTGAAAGAGTATTCAGATTAAGGGGTATCTCCTTTTGTAGGACAGGGGTACATTAGGTCATGTTATTGCCGCCTATTATTCGCATCACTATACACACAGGACATATCATCAATAAGCTCTAGTGTGATCATCACCTAGAAAATAGACCCTAGTGGTGCGTGATTGGCCTAAAGTCACCTCCCAATGGGGTTGTCTTCTGATGTCCTATAACTGCATCAAAGCCTGGACCCACAAAGGGATCCCCAAACACACTATTGTGTCAGTCTGACTCTCGGTAACTCTAGGCCTCTTAATATTTGCAGGACACTTTAAGTTCTGATAGAAATCCACAAAGATCTGCTCATTTTTATGGAAATGTACATGTCAACATGACTACGAGGGGTCACCCTCTTACAATGAATTAGCCCCTTAAGGTTGCCCATACTGTTTGTGTACAATTTTCCATAAGAATTGTGTTCATGATGTCATTTTTTGGATTAGCCCTGCATATATTAATGATTTTGTAGGTCGTGAATTTTTGGGAACAGCTGTGAATGGGGTGAGGAACCTTGGCGCTTCAGATAAGGTTTTTATTAGTACCAATGTGTTTCGGGAGTCATTCTCAAGGTCAAGATGTCAAAGGCTTTTTTTGCAATGTCTCAATGGCCGTAAGATGGAGACGGTGAGATGCAGGAAGCAGGAGATTGGCGAGTATCCGCTGTCTGAAGGAGCTGAAGAGGCAAAAGCCTGTCGAACGGAGTTGAGACCTGGAAGAGACCACAAAAGATGTGGACCCTTTTCCTGGGCAAGCGGTGGGAATAAAGTAAGAACAAAAAGTGGCCCCCTGATGACAGGACATCTTAAAGGGTGACGAACCCTTTCAGCCAATCAATCTGGGGACAAAAACCCTTTATTAAGGTAAATATTGGCTACTCACAGCTGCTGCTTAGATGTCTACAAGACTCAAACAGAAAAGTATGGTTCTGATTCTTGGAGGACCCAACACATATGTCCTTAAAGTGCACCAATCACCAGGATTTTCCTATATAACCTAAAGCCAGTGCTATACTGGCACTATCAGGCTGATTCCATACATACCTTTAGTTGTCAGCTAGCATGTATAGGTTTTGAAACACCAGCAAGTAAAGTTTGTAAAATGAGCAGCTTTTTGAATGACACCAGCTGGCGATCAGCTGATATTGGGAATTCATAGTGCTTCCCGCCGCCCTGCCGGTCCATTCCCCCATCTATTATTTATACTAATTTTATTATAGAATCGTTTTACTATCTGACTAGAAGGACCTGTGCTGATGTCATACGCATGTGACCAGAAGGGGCGGGGCCTCAGCCAACATAGTTGATACCAGGAAGCAACATTATTTTTCTGTTGGCTGAGGCCCTGCCCCTATTGGTCACATGGGTATGACATCAGCACAGGACCTTCTAATCAGTTAGTAAAACTATTCTATAATAGAATTAGAATAAATAACATATAGTGGGAGGATAACAGGCAGGGGGGAATTACTATGAATACCTACCACTGCTATCAGCTGCTGTCACTCAAAAAGGTGCTCATTTTACAAACTTTTCTTGTTTGTGTTTCAAAACCTATGCATCCAAGCTGACAACTAAAGGTATGTATGGAATCAGCCTGATAGCACTGGCTTTAGGTTATATAGGAAAATTCTCGTGATGGGTGCGCTTTAATAGCAAGGGTGTAATGCCTCCATTGCCCTTTTGTGGTGCTGCAGAAAAAAAAATTAGAACATTTCCTGCCTCTTGATTCAATATTTTCCATCCGATCTTTTTTTCAGACATAAATTGGTCAACATGGACAACCCCTTTTAGGCGGGCTTTGCACACTACGACATCGCAGCAAATTGAAAGTGACGCACATCCGGCGTCGCTGTCGATATCGTAGTGTGTAAATCCTTTTGGATACGATTAACGAGCGCAAAATCGTCGTAATCGTATCATCGGTGCAGCGTCGGCGTAATCCATAATTACGCTGACGCGACGGTCCGAAGTTGTTCCTCGTTCCTGCGGCAGCACACATCGCTGTGTGTGAAGCCTCAGGAGCGAGGAACATCTCCTACCAGCGTCACCGCGGCTTCCGTAGGATATGCGGAAGGAAGGAGGTGGGCGGGATGTTTACATCCTGCTCATCTCCGCCCCTCCGCCGCTATTGGCCACCTGCAGTGTGACGTCGCTATGACACCGCACGACCCGCCCCCTTAAGAAGGAGGCGGGTCGCCGGCCAGAGCGACAGTTGCAGGGCAGGTGAGTGCATGTGAAGCTGGCATAGCAATAATGTTCGCTACGCCAGCTATCACACAATATCGTACCTGCGACGGGGGCGGGGACTATCGCGTGCGACATCGCAGGATCGGCTTGCGATGTCGCAACGTGCAAAGCCGCCCTTAGAGTGTATCATCAATCAAAATAATAGGAAAACCAATATTTTTTTCACATTTCTAATTCAATTACCAAACTTCACCTGCAGCCGACCTCTCACTTTTCTATTAATATCGCCCAAGATGAAGATTTAATGTCTTTGGCTTGTAGCGTTCCCCTCGTGTCCTTGATAGAATTCCTAGTAAGTCGATTTTTCATATTTTATACTTGTTTTTTGCATGCATGAACTATTTCTGAATACTGGGTCTTGCATGTAATATTTAAGATTTTCATATTTTGTCTTCATCTTTTTTTTTTGTTTTTAGATAATACTGATTGTGGCAGTTTTGGCTTTAGATACTTTTTTTTTCATTGATTTTCAATATTATCAGCTCATTGGCGGGGCGGGGGCTATTAAGACTAGAAGTCCCAGAGAGGGGTCATTTAACATTTCTACCATTGGAACCCTATGGAGCTCGAAACTCCTGGGACTTCTAGTGTTAAAGGGGTTTTCCACTACTTTAACAGTGATGGCCGATCCTTAAGATAGGTCATCAATGTCTGATCGGCCGGGGTCCGACACCCTGCGCCCCCGTGAGATCATCTATTCTTGGTCAGGCAGCCAATAATGCTCAGTTCCGGAGCTGTCCCGTGTCCTAATAGCGGCCACAGCCGGGTACTACACATCCGCCTCCCATTCAGATCAATAGAAGGCAGATGTGCAGTACCCGGCCGCGGCCGCTATTAGGACACGGGGCAGCTCCGGAACTCTGGATTATTGACCACCTGCTGTTGCCACCGCCAGCACCGAATGCGTCTGATCGGAGGGGGTGCCGGGTGTTGGACTCCGGCCGATCAGTCACTGATGACCTATCCACCAATGTTAAAGTAGAGGCCCACCTCTTTAAAAACATAGATGGGAGGGATGTCTAATAGCGTCAGAACTTGCACAGACACCCCCTAATGACAAGGAAATGGAAAACCTCAATGGCTTCTTTCTTTATAATTTTCCAAAAGGAATAACAGAGGAACGGCAGAATATGGTTAAAAGAAAAGAGGCTTCAAAACTATTATTTCACATGGACTTCCAAGATTTATAAAAACAGTATAACCTTGGTTGGCGCTAACTTTCTGGGCTAGTGCCAGGGCCTACTATGCCTACGGTGGCACCCTCAGCCCTGTGCTCATTGGCATGCAAGAAGTGGGCTCCGAGGCTGAGCTAGCTCCAGATAGCATGGGTGTTGGCTGTGTTGTACGACCGGCACCCCTATCTAACTACTAGCTCCTCCAATCACAACAATGTAACCCCTTAGCTGCTAACGTCAATGGTGATAGCGGCATTTAAGACGATGGAAATGTGGTTCCGATGGGGTTTAAACCCCCCACCCCCCCGTCTCTGCCATCTTATATACAACACTTACGCAAAATATTGCAGTGGATTGTACAAGGTTCATGTCTTGAGAAGGTCAATGATCCCCCAAAAGTTTGCAGAAACCTGGAGCCGGCCCTGCTGGAAAGACGTTATGTGGCATGAAGCGTTACGGGCGGCAGCCAGGAGCCTCGAGCTGCTCCTCTACATTTTCCCAAGGAGAAAAGATTTCTTGGAAAGTAAATAAAAATGTTACTAACTATAGAAACATATAAATAATGTACGCGGGATGTGCAGCTAATCATGGCACAATGTAAATCAGCCCGCGGAGCCCAACAAAGCGCTAATTACAATAACACTGCCATTCTCCAGCGCGGTGCATTATATAATGTGTAATGTCGCTTGTCTCCATCGGAGGAGGAAACTGCTGTTTGGCTCTTTATATTATCTTACTGGTAATAAGTACAATGACGGCTGAGAGCCTGCGCGGCTCGAGTGCACGCTCATTGTGCTTTATTTAACAATAATGTTGTCGGATATGATGAAATTTGTATTGTGCTATACTGAAAAGACAGTTTTATCGCCAGGCGGTGTCAGGGGACACATTAATAGGAGCTAAATAATAAATAGAAACACATCGGAGGAAGGGGTCACGGCGATTCTATGAGATGACACAAACAGCGCCACTCTTGTGCATGTGGCAGGGTCTGGTATTGCAGCTTTGTGACAACCAAGTGTATGCCCATGTAACGCCCATACTGGCGTCTCCGTGCTGTCTTGCCCCTATACTCCGGCAGGGACATCGGTTTTCACCTGCCCGGCCGTTATGTGGTGGCTGCCCTGTCCCCGGTCCATGCTGCTGTCTCCCAGAGCCTGTATACACCTCACAGGTCTCCTGGTACTGCCCGAAGGGGGTCACAGGTCAGCTGAGAGGTTTCAGGTATTTAAGGTACCTTCCCCTTTAGGGAGGTGCCTGGGCAACAAGTTAGTTATGTTGCTAGTTCTCAGGTCCTCTGTGCTGCTGTCGCTGTTGTTGTGCTACATGCTGCTGCTGATTTGTGCCTCTGTTTGAGTGCACTCCTTATCTGCTGCTGCTATGACCAACTATACCGGCCATCTGCTACGATACTAGATTCTCCAAGTATCCACGCAAGTCGCTGCTCTGCCTGCTGCTGCTGTCGCTACCACCAGAGACTGTACTGTGTCTGTGGCGCCAGCTGCTGGGGTACCGCAGATCCCCTGGGGTTGTCCTCGGCTGGCTGCTTACCAGTGTGTGTACCTGCTGCCACCTCAGGCGGCAGTAGTCAGGACTTGACGGCTGGTCCAGGTCATTATCCCAGGAAAGTGAACGATACCTTTGGTCCAGTGGACCCACTAATACAGTGCTCGCCCCATGAGCATAACTGTCCACCACCCATATTTGTGGTGCACAAATCATGCAGCCAAAAATGTACCTATGACTACGCTCATGCCCTTATACTCTTCTAGGCTAACTTTTCTGACCCCCCTGAATGTTCATTACAAGAAGAGTTCCTTCCCAGGAGGTTTCCAGAATCTTCAGCATGTGTCTTGGAGATTTGTTGACATTTCTTAGAATCCAGAATGTTTCCTCCTTTTTACCCTTTACTCTTGCCAAATCTTTCAAAACATCGGAGACTTGTTGGCTCAAATGTAAAAGCTTTACCAGAGCCCCCATGAGTCTTTTATAGTATCGGTCTTCTCATATGGGCCAAAGGGACCTTTTTAGACCAACTGAAGTGAGGTACGATGTCACCCCCTGCACCCACTATAGTTATTACTCTGACTCCCGGTAAAACATGAGAAACCGTTCGCTTCCGAAAAAGTCTGGCACTGCCCAAAACCTGGTACTGGGCTGTTTCTTGTGTGACGTCAAGATGATCATTAATGAAGAGAATCCAATTGAGACTTGGGGAATGGTTGAGGATGGACATGGCAGAAAAGGAGCTCGGCTAGCCATAAACATTTCCTGTCGTATGCTATGCTTTGTTTGCCAAAGTCCTCTACTTCCTGGAGTACCGGCTGTAAGACTTGGCAAGTATGACTAAGGCCACTGTGTTCTCCAAGATGTCAAGGGAATTTGAGTAACCCCCTAAAGACACATTTCTATCGTTGAGTTGTTAAAGGGAGGGAATTAAACCCTTTAACATGGGTCGATGATCATCTGATTGATCGCTCATAGGAAAGCTAAGTCCCAATCACTGTCCAGCGTTAAACTGAATCACAATGACTGCCCCGTGTGAAACGAGCACCAGTCCACTTCCTATATCATTGATCTGTGATTGATCGGATTGGTTGTACATAATGACCCTAAGGGGTACTTTACACGTTGCAACATCGCTAGCATCGGCTAGCGATGTCGAGCGCGATAGCACTCGCCCTCATCGCACATGCGATATGTGGTGATAGCTGCCGTAGCGAACATTATCGCTACGGCAGCGTCACACGCACATACCTGGTCGGCGACGTCATGGTGACTGCCGAACCATCCCTCCCTCAATGGGGAGGTGCGCTTGGCGTCACCGCGACATCAATAAGCGGCCGGCCAATAGAAGCAGAGGGGCGCAGGTAAGGAGATGTTTGTCGTTCCTGCGGCTTCACACACAGCGATGTGTGCTGCTGCAGGAACAAGGAACAAGATCGTACCGGCAGCAGCAACGACATTATGGAAAGGAGTGACGTGTCACCGATCACTGATTTTTGACGTTTTTTCGATCGGTGATCGTTGCTCCTAGGGTTTACATGCTGCGATGTCGGTAACAGTGCCGGATGTGCGTCAATAACGACGTGACCCGGACGATATATCGTTACCGATGTCACAACGTATAAAGCCCGCCTAAGGGATCGGTGCTCAATCAGGTACATATAAGGGCCCTAAGTAATAGGTGCTCAATCAGTTACATATAAGGACCCTAAGGGATCGGTGCTCAATCAGGTGCATATAAGGACCCTAAGGGATCGGTGCTCAATCAGGTGCATGTAAGGACCCTAAGGGATCGGTGCTCAATCAGGTGCATGTAAGGACCCTAAGGGATCGGTGCTCAATCAGGTGCATGTAAGGACCCTAAGGGATCGGTGCTCAATCAGGTGCATGTAAGGACCCTAAGGGATCGGTGCTCAATCAGGTACATATAAGGGCCCTAAGTAATAGGTGCTCAATCAGTTACATATAAGCACCCTAAGGGATCGGTGCTTAATCAGGTGCATATAAGGGCCCTAAGGGATCGGTGCTCAATCAGGTGCATATAAGGACCCTAAGGGATCGGTGCTCAATCAGGTGCATATAAGGACCCTAAGGGATCGGTGCTCAATCAGGTGCATGTAAGGACCCTAAGGGATCGGTGCTCAATCAGGTGCATATAAGGACCCTAAGGGATCGGTGCTCAATCAGGTGCATATAAGGACCCTAAGGGATCGGTGCTCAATCAGGTGCATGTACGGACCCTAAGGGATCGGTGCTCAATCAGGTACATATAAGGGCCCTAAGTAATAGGTGCTCAATCAGTTACATATAAGCACCCTAAGGGATCGGTGCTCAATCAGGTGCATATAAGGGCCCTAAGGGATCGGTGCTCAATCAGGTGCATGTAAGGGCCCTAAGGGATCGGTGCTCAATCAGGTGCATGTAAGGACCCTAAGGGATCGGTGCTCAATCAGGTGCATGTAAGGACCCTAAGGGATCGGTGCTCAATCAGGTGCATGTAAGGACCCTAAGGGATCGGTGCTCAATCAGGTGCATATAAGGACCCTAAGGGATCGGTGCTCAATCAGGTGCATGTAAGAACCCTAAGGGATCGGTGCTCAATCAGGTGCATGTAAGGACCCTAAGGGATCGGTGCTCAATCAGGTGCATGTAAGGACCCTAAGGGATTGGTGCTTGATTGGGGGCATATAAGGACCCTAAGTGATTGGTGCATAAAGACTCAAAAGGATCAGTGCTTGATCGGGCACACATAAGGACCCTTAGGGATTTGTACTCAATCAAATGCATATAAGGACCCTAAGGGATTGGTGCGCAATCGGGCGCATATAGAGATAGAATGAGATTAGTGCTCAATCTTGCCGCTAATGGATTGATGTGTGATTGGGTATATATAAGGACGCTAATGGATAAGTGGATGAAGCTGTTGACTGTGGTTAGATCCTCGGTCCCCTCCGCACCTCACTGCGCACATTGCGGGTGATGGATTGCTGCAGTGCACTATAGGGGAGCTCTCATCAGTGAGCGATGCTACATCCGCGGCTGCAGCCTACGAGGCCGTCTGGAACAGCTGTAACATAAGCATCTATATGCAAAGTATCACTTTTACTGCACTTTAAGGACTCGCAAGTAAGGACATAAAAATAAACCGTTCAGTCTCTGCAGGTGCTGGAAACAGCAGCAAAGAAGAAGGTCCCGTCTGAGTCACAGCCCCATATAGGACACCCTCCATTGAGCCCAGCCAGACGCGCCCTCATGTACCTCATCCACCCCCAGGACTCATCTGGAGAACGCCATAATTGGGATCTCCGTTTTCATTAAAACACAGAAATGTCAAGAGAGCAGGATAACCGAATCAGGACGGTAACCCGCCTCGCCTGCCTCCACTGACTACACGAGGCGCTGCTGGTCCTAATCCTGTGCCTCTATGTAATGGAGGGAATGGGCCGAGCACCCTGGAGGGGGTCAGAAGCTAAAAAGAGACTTTAGGTAATTGCTAAGAAAACCTCTATGGGAAGACTTCTATGTAAACTAGTCATCTTCCGAAACAACCAAGACACTCAGTAAACAGCATTTACATAAAATGCTACAGTATATACTGAGTATAATGCTAAGTATTATAGTAGTTATATTCTTGTACATAGGACGCAGTATTATAGTAGTTATATTCTTGTATATAGAGGCAGTATTATAGTAGTTATATTCTTGTACATAGGACGCAGTATTATAGTAGTAATATTCTTGTACATAGGGGCAGTATTATAGTAGTTATATTCTTGTACATAGGGAGCAGTATTATAGTAGTTATATTCTTGTACATAGGGGCAGTATTATAGTAGTTATATTCTTGTATATAGAGGCAGTATTATAGTAGTTATATTCTTGTACATAGGACGCAGTATTATAGTAGTAATATTCTTGTACATAGGGGCAGTATTATAGTAGTTATATTCTTGTACATAGGGAGCAGTATTATAGTAGTTATATTCTTGTACATAGGGGCAGTATTATAGTAGTTATATTCTTGTACATAGGGGGCAGTATTATAGTAGTTATATTCTTGTACATAGGGGCAGTATTATAGTAGTTATATTCTTGTACATAGGGGGCAGTATTATAGTAGTTATATTCTTGTACATAGGGGCAGTATTATAGTAGTTATATTCTTGTACATAGGGGCAGTATTATAGTAGTTATATTCTTGTACATAGGGGGCAGTATTATAGTAGTTATATTCTTGTACATAGGGGACAGTATTATAGTAGTTATATTCTTGTATATAGGGGCAGTATTATAGTAGTTATATTCTTGTACATAGGGGGAAGTATTATAGTAGTTATATTCTTGTACATAGGGGGGAGTATTATAGTATTTATATTCTTGTACATAGGGGGCAGTATTATAGTAGTTATATTCTTGTATATAGGGGCAGTATTATAGTAGTTATAGTTTGTACATAAGAGCAGTATTATAGTAGTTATATTCTTGTACATAGGGGGCAGTATTATAGTAGTTATATTCTTGTATATAGGGGGCAGTATTATAGTAGTTATAGTTTGTACATAAGAGCAGTATTATAGTACTTATGTTCTAGTACATAGGGGCAGTATTATAGTAGTTATATTCTTGTATATAGGGGGCAGTATTACAGTAGTTATTATCTTGTACATAGGAGCAGTATTATAGTAGTTATATTCTTGTACATAGGGGCAGTATTATAGTAGTTATATTCTTGTACATAGGGGGCAGTATTATAGTAGTTATAGTTTGTACATAAGAGCAGTATTATAGTACTTATGTTCTAGTACATTGGGGGCAATAATAAAGTAGTTATATTCTTAGCTACAGTAGGTGAAATAAGTATTGAACACGTCCCCAATTTTTTAAGTAAATATATTTCTAAAAGTGCTAATGACATGAATTTCTCACCAGATGTCGGTAACAACCCATCCAATCCACACAGGTAAAGAAATTAAACCATAGATGATGATAAATTAAGTGACGTGTAATAGAGAGAAACAACACAGGAAAAAAGTATTCCACACATGAAGAAAGAGAGGTGCAAAAAAACAAGTAAAGTCATGACACCAGTTTAAATCTATCAGTAATTGGAAAGCAATCCTGCCACTTAGTGAAAAATAATATCACCTAGTTTAATGGCCTATAACAAGGTGTCACACAAGAAACATCTCATGATGGGTAAAATCAGTGAGCTGTCTCAAGACTCTTTGCAAGGTTATTGTTGAAAAACATATCGATGGCATTGGATATAGAAGAATTTCTAAATTAGTGAAGGTTCCAGGACACAGGAGGCAGTATTATAGAAGTCAAAATGTTTTACATAGGGGTAAATATTATCATAGTTATGTTTTTGTACATAGTCCTCCTAGTGACAAACAGTGAAATTTTTATTTTCAGCTGGAAGGTAGCTTGCTGCAGGAGAAAGCTACTCCAACTGTAATGGATTATAAATTGATACTGCTATTAATAACGCTTTGTTATCAGCTGGGCGGTAGCTTACCGCAGCAAAACCCTTCTTCAGTTGTAGACTGATATTATCCCCATTGAGCATAATACCCTTTTTTTCTCACAAAACTAAGGACAGGCACTTGGTTCCAACAGGGCAGGACGGACAGGTACAAGGTACCAACAGGGCAGGGCGGACAGGTACAAGGTACCAACAGGGCAGGACAGACAGGTACAAGGTACCAACAGGGCAGGACAGACAGGTACAAGGTACCAACAGGGCAGGACAGACAGATACAAGGTACCAACAGGGCAGGACAGACAGGTACAAGGTACCAACAGGGCAGGACGGACAGGTACAAGGTACCAACAGGGCAGGACAGACAGGTACAAGGTACCAACAGGGCAGGACAGACAGGTACAAGGTACCAACAGGGCAGGACAGACAGGTACAAGGTACCAACAGGGCAGGACAGACAGATACAAGGTACCAACAGGGCAGGACAAACAGGTACAAGGTACCAACAGGGCAGGACAGACAGGTTCAAGGTACCAACAGGGCAGGACAGACAGATACAAGGTACCAACAGGGCAGGACGGACAGGTACAAGGTACCAACAAGGTAGGACGGACAGATACAAGGTACCAACAGGGCAGGACGGACAGGTACAAGGTAGTAACAGGGCAGGACGGACAGGTACAAGGTACCAACAGGGCAGGACAGACAGGTACAAGGTACCATCAGGGCAGGACGGACAGGTACAAGGTACCAACAAGGTAGGACGGACAGATACAAGGTACCAACAGGGCAGGACAGACAGTTACAAGGTAGTAACAGGGCAGGACAGACAGGTACAAGGTACCATCAGGGCAGGACGGACAGGTACAAGGTAGCAACAGGGCAGGACGGACAGGTACAAGGTACCATCAGGGCAGGACGGACAGGTACAAGGTACCATCAGGGCAGGACGGACAGATACAAGGTAGCAACAGGGCAGGATGGACAGGTACAAGGTAGCAACAGGGCAGGATGGACAGGTACAAGGTAGCAACAGGGCAGGACGGACAGGTACAAGGTACCATCAGGGCAGGACGGACAGGTACAAGGTACCATCAGGGCAGGACGGACAGGTACAAGGTAGCAACAGGGCAGGACGGACAGGTACAAGGTAGCAACAGGGCAGGACGGAAAGGTACAAGGTAGCAACAGGGAAGGGAGGACAGGTACAAGGTACCAACAGGGCAGGACAGACAGTTACAAGGTACCAATAGGGCAGGACGGACAAGTACAAGGTACCAATAGGGCAGGACGGACAGGTACAAGGAAGCAACAGGGCAGGACGGACAGGTACAAGGTAGCAACAGGGCAGGACGGAAAGGTACAAGGTAGCAACAGGGAAGGGTGGACAGGTACAAGGTACCAACAGGGCAGGACAAACAGTTACAAGGTACCAATAGGGCAGGACGGACAAGTACAAGGTACCAATAGGGCAGGACGGACAGGTTCAAAGTACCAACAAAGCATTACAGAGAGATACAAGGTACCAACAGGGCAGGACAGACAGGTACAAGGTAGCAACAGGGCAGGACAGACAGGTACAAGGTAGCAACAGGGCAAGACAGACAGTTACAAGGTAGCAACAGGGCAGGACAAACAGGTACAAGGTACCAACAGGGCAGGACGGACAGGAACCCCTGGGATGGCTGAGGCTGGAAGCATGGCTAGGCACAAGGTATGGATAAAAACCAAGTACAGGCAGGACAGGACGGATAAGAAGACCTGATAACTAGCTGGCTAGGGCACAGAACCATTAACTAACTGAATATGTTGATCAGGCACCTCCCCTAGTGGGAGAGTGCCTTAAGTACCCAATGCCTCTTTAAAAGAAGGGCAGTGGCACGCACGCCCTGGGAGCACTCCCAGAGGACCTTTGCCACATGTGTGGCACCCTGGACAAGCCAGGTCATCACAGGTACTACACCAACACACCCTACACCCCGGCTAGGCACATCGAAGCCAAACACAAAATCCTTGTTGCCTTCCTCCAGGGGCTGATGTCCACACCAGGGGGTGGGCCAGGCGGTTGGTCCCGCCCACCGAGGAGTTCACAGTCCTGGAGGCGGGAAAAGAGACGATGGAGTTCAGTTTAGTTTTGGAGAGTGAAGTGGTAGGAGAGGAGACTGACCGTGTCCGGGTGTGTGGCCCGGGCACTCAGCAAGGTTGGCAGACGGTGGTGACCGTCTGCAGGAGATGCTAATTGGAGCAAACCGTATGGACCATGGACGGGCGGTGGCCCGGCGGTACCGGATCGGGGAGTAAAGAGAAGTCAGCACCATCCGGCAGGGCCTACGGACCCCGACCAGGCTAGTAGTCGCCGAAAAACCGGTCAAATCCGTTAGCGAAGGGAACCTCCGGGGTTTCCCAGCAGCCAAGACCCGATTGAAGGCAACAGCTCGCACCGTAGAGGGAAACACAGTCACCGCCAAGGCTAAAGTGCCCAGGGCCAGAGCCTGCGGGCAAAAGGGGCTCCTTCAGCACCCATCCAAGCTGGGGAGCGGGTTACCGGTGGGAAGCCATTGGAACCGTAAACACAACACAGGTGCAGGGAAAGGCAGTCACCATCAACCTACCGGGAAGAGAACAACCGCAGCCGCCTGTGGGACCCGTCCATCCAGCCGTTTGTTTGACCAGAGACTCTGTGTGGAATTACTGGCTGAGTGAGTACCACCGTGCCGTGCGGCACAGCGCTGCCCCCGCGACCCTGCACCTCACCAGGCCCCGTAACCCGCCTGCATCCCCAAACCCTCACTGGGCCCCGGGACAACTAACCCCCAAAATCCTTCCCCTTTTCACTCACGGACGAGGAGCGCCGCTCGAGTCCCCGGGATCCGGCCCACCGCTCGAGCCACCACCAGCAGCAGCCGGACCCGAGCAGTGGGTGAGCGCAGCGTCCCCTCCTCCGCCCGCGACACATGCACAGGCCTGGGTAAGGGGAAGCAGGAAGCACCCACATAGAGGAACGCAGGTAAGCCGGGCAGCAAGGTGAGAGCTGGCCGCGGCGGTGAGTAAGCACGCGTCCCTGCGGAGAGGAGAGCACGGGGTGCAGGGACGCCGGTAATACACCCGTCCTTTAATTAAAGCACTTGTTTAGTTGCAATCTCCCTTTCAACAAAAAATAGATGCACCAAAAAATGATGGACATCTGTTTGATCTGTCAGATTTCCCAAAGTTGGTTTTAAGTGTACCGCCCCTTTAACAGGCATTAAAGTGAATGCAACAATGTTTCTCCAGCCGATATTATGAACGTCGCCTCATTACGTGAGATACGTCCGGGGCTGAGAATTCTGGAAATTGCTCAATGTTAATAGCGACCTGTCAGCTCTCGTCTCTGACCAGTTACCTTCACTAATCTCCTGAAGCAGACGTCTCAAAGACTCCACTGGATTCTTTCTCAATGAGGTCAGATGTTTTTATATATTTTTTTTTTTCTCAGAAATATCAAAGGCCAGGAACTCATTTTGGAAGTTGGCAACAATAGCAAGGCGTTCATAGAGCCTGGCCGACAATGCGAGCCTCGTACCTAGTGCTGGAATCCAAAACAAGATTTTGGGGGGACACATTTTGGGGCCATTTTTTCAGCCAAAAAGTCAACTTTTACTTCTTTTTTTTTTCTGTTTTAAATCACTCTTAGTAAAAGTCTACTTTGGCCATCCACTGAAGATCTATATAAAGTGCCCTTAAAGGGGTGCGACTATGGCAGATCAGCAGGATATACCATGACCGCCCGATAGTTGTCATGAACTGGCAGAGCCCCATCCATCTTCTTCTTCTTCAAGCTGAACACTTAAGATACACCTAAATCTCGTGTTCTATTGCTGTGTCCCCATGACAACTCTTCCTGCCCCATCATCTGCCAGCTCAATGTGCAAAATTAGGGCCTTTTAGCAATAAATCAAAATCTAGATGTCATTTTTCTGGCATGAATAAGATGGAAAATAATATCCAAAAATAGATTTGGTTTGTTGCTGCACATCCTAGTGTTCCTATGATAAAACTGAAGAAGAAGGCACAGGTGGGAAAAGCTCTTTATATGGATCGTGTACAAATGTATTTTCCATTAATGGGAAAAAGAAAAAAAAGGTGTTATTTCTAATTTTCTTAAATAAAATGATCCAAGTGTCTTTAATATTGATTTTACGGTAATTTTTTCAATACATGTCCCCTTCTTTGTAATTAAAAGGGTTCTCTACACTCAACATCATTTTTTTCTTGAGCTTTGAATAGAGGGGAATCCTGACATTGTGCATATTGCACACTGGCATGATTCAACAGAGAGACTGCAGAGATTTATGTTGAGCTCAGAAAACTCCTTTAAGTAATAATTAGTCTTCAGCCACCACTAGGTGGAGATCAGGAGTTTATTGTTGAGATCAATAGGAGCTGTATACATCTGTCTGCAGTGAGCTCCCCCTAGTGGTGGCTGCAGTTAGGTTGATTTTTTTTTTCTAAGTTTTTAATTTTGATGTTCATGTACAGGTCAAAAAGGTACATATATCTCCCCAATTTGAAAAATGTGAATAGATTTTTTTTCAAAATCTTATATAACTTCTGACCAATAGATGTTTACCAGAGATTACATATTGGCATTGTCACGATGACTTTGGGATAGCGGGGAACCGGGGCTCCTAAGTTGTCCCTCAACCTAGAGGACCCTATGATATCCCTAACCCTAAGGGCGGCTTTGCACGTTGCAACATCGCACATGCGATGTCAGTGGGGTCAAATCGAAAGTGATGCACATCCGGCGTCACTTTCGACATCGTAGTGTGTAAATCCTAGATGATACGATTAACGAGCGCAAAAGCGTCGTTATCGTATCATCGGTGCAGGCTCCGACTTTTTCAAAATTACGCTGCCGCAACAGGTACGATGCTGTTCCTCATTCCTGCGGCTGCACACATCTCTGTGTATGAAGCCGCAGGAGCGAGGAACATCTCCTTACCTGCCGCCGGCGGCTATACGGAAAGAAGAAGGTGGGCGGGATGTTTACATCCTGCTCATCTCCGCCGCTCCGCTTTGATTGGCCGCCTGCCGTGGGACGTCGCTCTGACGTTGTATGACCCGCCCCCTTAGGAAGGAGGCGGGACGCCGGCCAGAGTGACATCGCAGGACAGGTAAGTGCGTGTGAAGTTGGCGTAGCGATAATGTTCGCCAGGAATCACAAGATATCGCTGCTGCGACGGGGGCGGGGACTATCGCGTGCGACATTGCAGCATCGGCTTGCGATGTCGCAACGTGCAAAGCCCGCCTAACCCTAAACTCAGGTGTACTCCTGATGGTGGAGACACCTGGTCCTCATTCCTGATCAGTCATGATCTGATCCCACTCACCTCAGGGAGAGACAGGACAGCATTTTAACTACAGATAAAGACAGACAAGTGAACAACAAAACTCTGTCACACAGCACGCACACACAAAGATAAAGACAAAAAGAGATTCAAGAGGAAAACAAGAGCAGGAAGGAAGCTACAAAGCAACAGGGATAAACTCCACAACTGCTCCAAGCAATAGTCTCAAATTAAACACAACTTTCACCAAAGAGTCTGGGACACCACACCTCACTGACTAACACAGATAAACTATAGCTGACATAGGTAGAAGGATTCCACCAGCATAAATAAGAGGGGAGCAGATGTGATAGGTTTCCACACAACATGTGATTAAATGAGCAAGTAGACTACCACAGATTAATTCTTGCTAACCTGCCTATGAATCAGCACACAGCAGGTCAACGCCAGAGTCTGGCTGTGTTGATCCCAGACAACGGAGAAAGCATCGGGTGAAGTTTCCGAATCTGCAGTGTGAACAGAGTCCAATGTCGCCATGACAGTAGGTGAATTACAGTGCCTTGCGAAAATATTCAGTCCCCTTGAATTTTTCAACCTTTTCCCACATTTCAGGCTTCAAACATAAAGATAAAAATGTTAATGTTCTGGTGAAGAATCAACAACAAGTGGACACAATTGTGAAGTTGAACGATATTTATTGCTTATTTTAAACATTTTTAAAAACTAAATAACTGAAAATTGGGGCGTGCAATATTATTCATCCCCTTTACTTTCAGTGCAGCAAACTCACTCCAGAGGTTCATTGAGGATCTCTGCATGATCCACTCTTGTCCTAAATGACTGATGATGATAAATATAAGCCCCTGTGTGTAATCCAGTCTCCGTATAAAGGCACCTGCTCTGTGATAGTCTCAGTGTTCTGTGTAAACCACAGAGAGCATCATGAAGACCAAGGAACACAACAGGTAGGTCCGTGATACTGTTGTGGAGAAGTTTAAAGCCGGATTTGGTTACAAAAAGATTGCCAAAAATTTAAACATCCCAAGAAGCACTGTGCAAGCAATCATATTGAAATGGAAGGAGTATCATACCACTGCAAATCTACCAAGACCTGGCCGTCCATCCAAACTTTCATCTCACACAAGGAGAAGACTGATCAGATCCAGCCAAGAGGCCCATGATCACTCTGGATGAACTGCAGAGATCTACAGCTGAGGTGGTAGAGTCTGTCCATAGGACAACAATCAGTCGTACACTGCACAAATCTGGCCTTGATGGAAGAGTGGCAAGAAGAAAGCCATTTCTCAAAGATATCCATAAAAAGTGTTCTTTAAAGTTTGCCACAAGCCACCTGGGAGACACCAAACATGTGGAAGAAGGGGCTCTGCTCAGAGGAAACCAAAATCAAACTATTTGGGCACAATGCTAAACGATATATTTGGCGTAAAAGCAACACAGCTCATCACCCTGAACACCCCATCCCCACTGTCAAACATGGTGGTGGCAGCATCATGGTTTGGGCCTGCTTTTCTTCAGCAGGGACAGGGAAGATGGTTAAAATTGATGGGAAGATGGATGGAGCCAAATACAGGACCATTCATGAAGAAAACCTGTTGGAGTCTGCAAAAGACCTGAGACTGGGACGGAGATTTGTCTTCCAACAAGACAATGATCCCAAACATAGAGCAAAATCTACAATGGAATGGTTCACAAATAAACGTATCCAGGTGTTAGAATGGCCAAGTCACAGTCCAGACCTGAACCCAATTGAGAATCTGTGGAAAGAGCTGAAAACTGCTGTTCACAAACGCCTCCATCCAACCTCACTCAGCTCCGGCTGTTTACAAAGGAAGAATGGGCGAGAATTTCAGCCTCTCGATGTGCAAAACTGATAGACACATACCCCAAGAGACTGCAGCTGTAATCGCAGCAAAAGGGGGCGCTACAAAGTATTAACTTAAAGGGGATGAATAATATTGCACGTCCCAATTTTCAGTTATTTATTTTTTACAAAAATTTAAAATAAGCAATAAATTTCATTCACCTTCACAATTGTGTCCACTTGTTGTTGATTCTTCACCAGAACATTAACATTTTTATCTTTATGTTTGAAGCCTGAAAATGTGGGGAAAGGTAAAAAAATTCAAGGGGGGCGAATACTTTCGCAAGGCACTATATGTGCAAAACTCCATATGACTGGCATAAATAGGAAAATTAAGGCTTATTTTCCCAGTTGCTCTATTGAAATATCTCCTGCCATAATTAACTATTACATGGCATTTACACTGTACAATGTAATAAATACTGCTGAAATGCAGAATAAAACCAACATACTGTAACCATATGACAGTCCCATAGACTGAAGCACAGGTTGGCATTGGATGTTGCACCGCGCGGTGATACAGGATCACAGCAATCGTTTCCCTATAACATGGATTGTCTCATTATCACAAGGTGAAGTTTTCCTGCACAAAATCCCCCAGATAAATCCTATCGATCCGCTGTAAAAACGAGTTTTGCCTCGAGACTAATCCATAGTTTGTTTATGCATTATAAAAATATGTTGATGAATCTGCAGAAAGTGGAATTACTCTCATAATGTCTCCTCTATTATCTCGTAATCAAGTAACGATCTGCGGAGAGAGGAGAAATAGACCGGAGGATGTGTGAATGGTGGAAATGCAGGGAACAGAGAAGGAGCAGGAGCTCGGTACCTGGGACACTTTGGAGAAATGGCCACCACTAAATCAATGGAACGCTGAGCTGTTCATGCAACTTCTGGAATGTAGATTAGTTGGATTCGGCTACCGCACATTTTGCCACCACACATCGTAATCCCGTGAGTAGGACCGGTGTGACGTTCCCTCGTGTAGGTGCTCCATTGACCTCGTTCCACCGCTCTCAAAGACCTTCAAGGTTCAGAGAAATCCGGCAATGAAGTCCTGTTGGATGTAATGACTGGAGACCACACGGGCAACGCTAAGAAGAGGCTTTCATGAGGAAACGTCACATTGGTCCTAATTCTGAGATTTTGGTGTAAATGTATGGTAGATGGACCTCCAGTAGTCTTCATTCCAGGTGCACTAATAGCTCGGTGTTACAAGTGATTTGGTGGTGGAACCAGTTTTATGGACATTCCCCAAAAGTGTCCCATGAGCCATTTTCAACATGACTACACCAACAGCCTGTGTGGCCTAAACGTTTTCTTATGTACTGCAGCATCAATGGACTTGTCTCCCATCGAGTACACCTGGGATATCATTGGTAGGTGATTACAGAGGAGCTGCCAGCAGAGGATCTTGATGATTTGCCCAAGGACTAAAGGGGGTGTTACACGCAGCGATATCGCTGGTGTAAGCACCCGCCCCCGTCGGTTGTGCGTCATGGGCAAATCGCTGCCTGTGGCGCACAACATCGTTAGGAGCCGTCACACGGGACTTACCTGCCTAGCGACATCGCTGTGTCCGGTGAACCGCCTCCTTTCTAAGGGGGAGGGACGTGCGGCGTCACAGCGACGTTACACGGCAGCCGCCGAATAGAAGCAGAGCGGCGGAGATGAGCGGCCGTAACATCCTGCCCACCTGCTTCCTTCCTCATTGCCGGCGGCCGCAGGTAAGCTGTAGTTCGTCGCTCCCGAGGTGTCACACGTAGCGATGTGTGCTGCCTCGAGAACGACGAACAACCGGAGACCTCTACAATCAACGATATTTTATAAATGAACGACGTGTCAACGGTGGACGATAAGGTGAGTATTTTCCATCGTTAACACTCGCTCGTTGCTGTCACACGCAATGGAATCCGTGACCCTGGCGATATATCGTTACGTTGTTGCGTGTAATGGGGCCTTAAGAGCTAAACCGCTCGAGACCTGTAGACCCGCGGTCTCTTTTTTCTGTATGTGATTTTTTTATTATATCCCTGGATTTTAACAACAACAAATAAATGCGCTCTTTTTTGCTGCTGTTGGATTTTTTCCTTCATTCCTCTTGACTTTCATTGTCTAGAAACCAGCCTGCAGTTTTTCCTTGCACCGCAGCTATAATGATGGGATCCTCTCCACAACTGCTATTTTTCTATTTTTTTCTTCCTAATGTAGCCATTTATGCTGAACTCAGTATATATATTTATATATATATATATATATATATATATAGATAGATAGATAGATAGATAGATAGATATGCCGTGCCTTGCGAAAGTATTCGGCCCCCTTTAATTTTTCAACCTTTTCCCACATTTCAGGCTTCAAACATAAAGATAAAAATGTTAATTTTCTGGTGAAGAATCAACAACAAGTGGGACACAATTGTGAGGGTGAATGAAATTTATTGCTTATTTCAAATTTTTGTAAAAAACGAATAACTGAAAATTGGGGCGTGCAATATTATTCATCCCCTTTACTTTCAGTGCAGCAAACTCACTCCAGAAGTTGATTGAGGATCTCTGAATGATCCAATGTTGTCCTAAATGACTGATGATGATAAATATAAGCCCCTGTGTGTAATCAAGTCGCCGTATAAATGCCCCTGCTCTGTGATAGTCTCAGGGTTCTGTTTAAAGCGCAGAGAGCATCATGAAGACCAAGGAACACAACAGACAGGTCCGTGACACTGTTGTGGAGAAGTTTAAAGCCGGATTTGGTTACAAAAAGAGTTCCAAAACTTTAAACATCCCAAGGAGCACTGTGCAAGCGATCATATTGAAATGGAAGGAGTATCATCCCACTGCAAATCTACCAAGACCCGGCCGTCCATCCAAACTTTCATCTCACACAAGGAGAAGACTGATCAGAGATGCAGCCAAGAGGCCCATGATCACTCTGGATGATCTGCAGAGATCTACAGCTGAGGGGGGAGAGTCTGTCCATAAGACAACAATCAGTCGTACACTGCACAAATCTGGCCTTTATGGAAGAATGGCAAGAAGAAAGACATTTCTCAAAGATATCCATAAAAAGTGTTGTTTAAAGTTTGCCACAAGCCACCTGGAGACACCAAACATGTGGAAGAAGGTGCTCTGGTCAGAAGAAACCAAAATCGACCTTTTTGGCACAATGCCAAACGATATGTTTGGTGTAAAAGCAACACAGCTCATCACCCTGAACACACCATCCCCACTGTCAAACATGGTGGTGGCAGCATCATGGTTTGTGCCTGCTTTTCTTCAGCAGGGACAGGGAAGATGGTTAAAATTGATGGGAAGATGGATGGAGCCAAATACAGGACCATTCTTGAAGAAAACCTGTTGGAGTCTGAAAAAGACCCGAGACTGGGACGGAGATTTGTGTTCCAACAAGACAATGATCCCAAACATAAAGCAAAATCTACAATGGAATGGTTCACAAATAAATGTATCCAGGTGTTAGAATGGCCAAGTCACAGTCCAGACCTGAACCCAATCGAGAATCTGTGGAAAGAGCTGAAAACTGCTGTTCACAAACGCCTCCATCCAACCTCACTCAGCTCCAGCTGTTTACAAAGGAAGAATGGGCGAGAATTTCAGCCTCTCGATGTGCAAAACTGATAGACACATGCCCCAAGCGACTGCAGCTATAATCGCAGCAAAAGGTGGCGCTACAAAGTATTAACTTAAAGGGGATGAATAATATTGCACGCCCCAATTTTCAGCTATTTATTTTTTACAAAAGTGTAAAATAAGCAATATATTTCATTCACTTTCATAATTGTGTCCACTTTTTGATTCTTCACCATAAAATTTAAAATGTATATCTTTACACTTGAAGCCTGAGATGTGGGAAAAGGTTTAAAAAGTCAAGGGGGCTGAATACTTTCGCAAGGCGCTATATATATATATATATATATATATACATATATATATATTGCTCAAAAAAATAAAGTTAACACTAAAATACTATTTTGTTGTTTAAGTGTTCCCTTCATTTTCTGGAGCAGTATATATATATATATATATATATATATATATATATACACACACACACACACACAGTATATGCAAAAGTTTAGGCACCTCTGGTCAAAATTACTGTTAAGGTGAACAGTTAAGCAAGATGACAATGAAGCGATCTCTACAAGTCATAAAGTTAAGGATGACACATTTCCTTTGTATTTTACGCAAAAATATATATTTTATTTTCATCTTTTACATTTTAAAATTAACAAAAAAAGGACAATGGGCCACTGCAAAACTTTGGGCACCCTACATGGTTAGTACCTACTGGCACGCCCTTTGGCAAGAATCACAGCTTCTAAATGCTTTTTGTAGCAGCCAAGATGCTTTCAATTCTTGTTTGAGGGATTTTCATCCATTCTATTTTGGAGACGTCTTCCAGTTCTGTGAGATTCCTAGCTCGTCTTGCATGCTCTGCTCTTTCTTGGAGACGTCTTCCAGTTCTGTGAGATTCCTTGCTCGTCTTCCAGTTCTGTGAGATTCCTGGCTCGTCTTCCAGTTCTGTGAGATTCCTGGCTCGTCTTCCAGTTCTGTGAGATTCCTGGCTCGTCTTCCAGTTCTGTGAGATTCCTGGCTCGTCTTCCAGTCCTGTGAGATTCCTGGTTCGTCTTCCAGTTCTGTGAGATTCCTGGCTCGTCTTCCAGTTCTGTGAGATTCCTGGCTCGTCTTCCAGTTCTGTGAGATTCCTGGCTCGTCTTCCAGTTCTGTGAGATTCCTGGCTTGTCTTCCAGTTCTGTGAGATTCCTGGCTCGTCTTCCAGTTCTGTGAGATTCCTGGCTCGTCTTCTAGTTCTGTGAGATTCCTGGCTCGTCTTCCAGTTCTGTGAGATTCCTGGCTCGTCTTCCAGTCCTGTGAGATTCCTGGCTCGTCTTCCAGTTCTGTGAGATTCCTGGCTCGTCTTCCGTGCTCTGCCCTTTTGAGGTCTAGCTATAGATTTTCAATAATGCTCAGATCAGGGGAATGTGAGACCATTGTAAAACCTTCAGCTTGCGCCTTTTCAAGTTGTCTATTGTGGATTTCCACATGTGATTAGGATCATTATCCATTTGTAGAGGCCATACTCTTTCCTCTTCTTATCAACTTCAGCTTTTTTTACAGATGGTGTTATATTTGCATCAAGAATTTGTGGAAATTTCATTGAATCCATTCTTCCCTCTACCTGTAAAATGTTCCCAGTGTCATTGGCTGCAACACAACTCCAAAGCATGATTAATCCACCCCCATGCTTAATGGTTGGCGAGTTATTCTTTTCCTGTAATTCTGTGTCCTTTTATCTCCACACATACCTTTGATCATTGTGGCCTGAGTTGAGTTCTATTTTAACCTCATCTGTCCACAGGACTTGTTTCCAAAATGTATCAGCCATTTTTAGATGTTCTTTTGCAAACTTCTGACACTGAATTTTACGATGAGGATGCAGGAGAGGTTTTCTTCTGATGACTCTTCTATGAAGGCCATATTTGTGCAGGTGTATTTAAACAGTAGAACAATGAATCACAACTCCAGAGTCTACTAAATCTTCTTGAAGGTCTTTTGCAGTCACGCAGGGTTCGGATTTGCCTATAGGAGTCCTACCAGCAGCTCTCACAGAAATTGTGCTTGGTCTTCCAGATCTTATCTTTACCTCCACTGTTCCTGGTAACTGCCATTTCTTAATTACATTTCAAAATGAGGAAAATGCAACTTGAAAACGCCTTGTTATCTGCTTTGTGGGCCTCCTCCATTTTCAATTTCAGAGTGCTAGGCAGCTGCTTGGAAGAACCCATGTCTACTGGTTTTTGGTACAAGGTTAGAGGAGGCTGGGTTTATATAAAGCTGTGAAATTTGCATCACCTGGCCTTTCCCAACGATGATAGTGAACAAGCCATAACTCTAACAGAATAATTAAGGTCTGAACATTGGTGAAAGTTATCTGAGCAAACAAATTTCCATGGGTGCCCAAACTTTTGCATTGGCTAATTTTCCTTTTGGTAATTTTTAAAATGTAAAAGATGAAAAAAATCTATATATTTTTTGCCTAAAGTAAAAGGAAATGTATCATCTGTAACTTTATGCCTTTTAGAGATCATTTCATTTTCAACTTGCTTACCTGTTCACAATAACAGTAATTTTAAACAGGGGTGCACAAACTTTTGCACGCCACTGTATACATAAACTTAATTTACTGTACATATATATGGTCATAAATGAAATGTTGAGGTGGATATATACGTATTGCTGCTGGAGATGAAATACGGAGGGGTATACATGCATTTAGGATGTAAGAGGAACATTTGCAATGACGATCCATCCGAGGAGCCAGACACGGAATGAATGAGCAGCTTTCTAAACATGAATTTTAATGCATCGACTAATTAAATCAAATAAATCCGGGGCTGGAAATGTCGTCTTTCTTGGAGACACTTTCAAGAGTCTATTTTAGTGGAAAAGTAGATTAAAAATAAATTCTATTTTCTACAGAAATTAATCTCAATTAGAATTATCGGCTTTCTGGTTTAACTCCTCAACTGTCATACCAATAAAGATGTGCAACTGTTTATATGTTTATATATTTTTTACAGGTAAAACTGTCATAGGTGCAGAGTGAATATGTAGGCTGTATATATATACACAGTGTATAGACCAGTTGAGGAACCAGCTGCCAATTGTATGAGTGGAGCATTCCTATATGCTATTGCCCAGTTGCCCATATATATATATACTAGAAGGTGGCCCGATTCTACGCATCGGGTATTCTAGAATTTATGTATTGTGTAGTTCATGTATGATTTTTGTTATATATATATATATATAGATGTTGTTGTGTGTAGTTACCAAGTGTTTGTGTAGGGGCTGTACATGTTCTGGGTGTTGTCTGGGTGTGGCGGGGGGTGAGAGCGGTGTTGTATGTGTGTTGCGTTGTTTGTGGAGCGCTGTGTGTCTGTAGCGTTGTGTGTGTGTGTGTTGCGCGGTTTGTGTGGGTGTGGTGTGTTTTGGGGGGAGGTATGTTTTGTGCAATGTGTGTGTTGCGCGGTATGTGCGTATATTTATATATGCCGCGGTGTTTGTGTGTTGGGTGTTGTGTGTGTGCGGCGTTGTCTGTGTGTGTGGGTGTCTGTGTATGGCGGTGTTTGTGGTTCCCAGTGTGTGTGTGGTGTGTTGTGTGTGTGTGTTGGGGGGAGGTGTGCACCTCCCATCGTGCTACATCCCCCATGCTGCGCACCCCATCGTGCTCCATCCCCCATGCTATAATAGTTCTCCTATTATACTCAGAGAGGAATATAATAGGAGGACTATAATAGGAGGAGTAGTCCTGGGGGGAGAGGAGTATAATGCCGGCTCCCTGCACATTTGTACCGGGAGCCGGTGTACGCTGGTAACTGTGATACACATCGGGTAACTAAGGGACCTTAGTTACCCGATGTGTATAATGGTTACCAGCGTTCACCGGCTCCGTCACGATCCCAGCAGCGCAAGGTTATGACTGGCGATGCGTGCGGAGGGGCAGGGCGAGTGGCCAATCCATGCGGAGGGCGGGGCCAGGCCGAGGCGAGCGACCAATCCGTGGGGGGGGGCGGTGCTGAGGTGAGGCGAGCGGCCAATCCGTGCGGGGGTGCGGGGCCATGGCGAGCCCAGCGGCCAATCAGCTTTGTGTCACCGTAACACAATTTTGGAGCAAGACAGACAGACAGACAGACAGAATAAGGCAATTATATATATAGATATATATATGATATTAGTGATATTACTATGTACCAATATATATATATGTATATATATGTTTGAGATTTTATATATCTATATATATAATTGCCTTATTCTGTCTCTGTCTGTCTGTCTTGCTCCAAAATTGTGTCCTTACGGTGACACAAAGCTGATTGGCCGCTGGGCTCGCCATGGCCCCGCCCCCCCACACGGATTGGCCGCTCGCCTCGCCTCCGCCCCCCCACGGATTGGTAGCTCGCCTCGGCCTGGCCCCGCCCTCCGCATGGATTGGCCGCTCGCCCCGGCCCTCCGCACGCATCGCCAGACATAACCTTGCGCTGCTGGGATTGTGACGGAGCCGGTGAACGCTGGTAAACATTATACACATCAGGTAACTAAGGTCCCTTAGTTACCCGATGTGTATCATAGTTACCAGCTTACACCGGCTCCCGGTACACATGTGCAGGGAGCCGGCATTATACTCCTCTCCCCCCAGGACTACTCCTCCTATTATAGTCCTCCTAATATACTCCTCTCTGAGTATAATAGGAGAACTATTATAGCATGGGGGATGGAGCACGATGGGATGCGCAGCATGGGGGATGTAGCACGATGGGGAGTGCGCAGCATGGAGGATGGAGCACGATGGGGGGTGCGCAGCATGGGGGATGTAGCACGATGGGGAGTGCGCAGCATGGGGGATGGAGCACGATGGGGGGTGCGCAGCATGGGGGATGTAGCACGATGTGGAGTGCGCAGCATGGGGGATGGAGCACGATGGGGGGTGCACAGCATGGGGTATGGAGCACGATGGGGAGTGCGCAGCATGGAGGATGGAGCACGATGGGGAGTGCGCAGCATGGAGGATGGAGCACGATGGGGGGTGCGCAGCATGGGGGATGTAGCACGATGGGGGGTGCGCAGCATGGGGGATGGAGCACGATGGGGGGTGCGCAGCATGGGGGATGTAGCACGATGGGGAGTGCGCAGCATGGGGGATGGAGCACGATGGGGAGTGCGCAGCATGGGGTATGGAGCACGATGGGGAGTGCGCAGCATGGAGGATGGAGCACGATGGGGAGTGCGCAGTATGGGGGATGGAGCACGATGGGGGGTGCGCAGCATCGGGGATGGAGCACGATGGGGAATGCGCAGCATAGGGGATGGAGCACGATGGGGGGTGGGCAGCATGGGGGATGGAGCACGATGGGGGGTGCGCAGCATCGGGGATGGAGCACGATGGGGAATGCGCAGCATAGGGGATGGAGCACGATGGGGAATGCGCAGCATGGGGGATGGAGCACGATGGGGGGTGCGCAGCATGGGGGATGGGGCACGATGGGGGGTGCGCAGCATGGGGGATGGAGCACGATGGGAGGTGCACACCTCCCCCCAACACACACACACACAACACACCACACACACACTGGGAACCACAAACACCGCCCTACACAGACACACACAGACAACGCTGCACACACAGAACACCCAACACACAAACACCGCGGCATACATAAATATACGCACATACCGCACAACACACACATTGCACAAAACATACCTCCCCCCAAAACACACCACACCCACACAAACCGCGCAACACACACACACACACAACGCTACAGACACACAGCGCTCCACAAACAACGCAACACACGCAACACACATACAACACCGCTCTCACCCCCCGTCACACCCAGACAACACCCAGAACATGTACAGCCCCTACACAAACACTTGGTAACTACACACAACAACATCTATATATATATAACAAAAATCATACAAGAACTACACAATACGTAAATTCTAGAATACCCGATGCGTAGAATCGGGCCACCTTCTAGTATATATATATAAAACATACATGCATATGTATATTTTTATATATATATATATATATATATATACATATGCATGTATGTTTTATATCTATATATATATATATATATATATTTATTTATATCTCAAACATACATACATATGTATATACATACATATATATATTGGTACATAGTAATATCACTAATTCCCATTCCCAACACAACACTTTTTTAGATGGGCAGATCACCTTCTATGGTTCAGTCAAACCTCTTGGGCAGCTGGACATATAGTTGGGGCATGGTAACATCACTTGTCCTCGCCAGTGGTATAGTAATGAGATTGTCATTTGGGGCATTATCTTTTGGACCAATGTGGATCAGCCACCAATGATAAACTACTGTTTTATTTACCTCTGGACCACCAGGGATCAGGTTATATGTAGACTTAAACAGAGTCTGGCAACAACAGTGACTAAAAAGACCAGCGAGAGACCTAGCTCCTATAATGAAGCAAATCACCTTCTACCTTTCTGACTGCCAAAACTCAACTCTCCGAGTCAGATAGTGGAGCCAAAGTAATGCCACTTGCCTTCTTTACTTGTGTAGTGATGGAAATTGCTAAGCTTCTAGTGTTAGTCTTAGGTCATTTTGCTCAGCTACTACGAAGGAAGCATTTGTCTAAAACAAAAATAGATCCCTGGTGGTCCAGTGACAATTTTAGTTTTTGTTAAAATGACACTGATTATACCGTAGCACCAACCACAGATAGTATATGCTCCAAAGGAACTGAAGGATATGCTCCAAAGGAACTGAAGGATATTTGGCTATCAAGGATCAAGCACTTCTATTGACCAGTGGACCACCAGGGATCACATCAAGTGAAGCTACTATCGGAACCGGACTACCAGGGATCATATCAACTGAAGCTACCATCAAGACAGGAGCACCAGGGATCACATCAACTGAAGCTACCATCGGGACAGAACCACCAGGGATCATATCAACTGAAGCTACCATCAAGACAGGAGCACCAGGGATCACATCAACTGAAGCTACCATCGGGACAGAACCACCAGGGATCATATCAACTGAAGCTACTATCAAGACAGGAGCACCAGTGATCACATCAACGGTAGCTACCATCGGGACAGAACCACCAGGGATCATATCAACTGAAGCTACTATCAAGACAGGACCACCAGGGATCATATCAACTGAAGCTACCATCAAGACAGGAGCACCAGGGATCACATCAACTGAAGCTACAATTGGGACAGAACAACAAGGGATCACATCAACTGAACCTACCATTGGGACACCAGGGATTACATTAACTGTTTTTATTATGAGACCACTAGTGATCATAAAAGGTTTTGTTCACAATTTGCCACCGTGGTTGTCCCAAAACCAAACTATTCGGCTGTCGTGGATCAAGTACTATTTTTTCTAGTAGACCAACAGGGATGACACATTCTGTTTTTACTACTGCTTCATCAGAAATCATTCATGCTCAAGGTACTAATGGATCACCAAGAATTACACAAACTAATGTTACCACTGGACCACCAGGGATTGTTGTATGTTGTATATATGAGATGACGCTAATTATTGCACCAACAATATATATATACACACACACACACACACACACACACACTATTATTTTTAATTAGACCACAGGGTATGAAGAAAGTCTCTTTAGACACTAGACTATCTTAACCAAAGGTTAGTAGGATACCAAAGATAAATGAGTGCTAACATGAATCAAAAGTGGTATTGACCACTGGCCCACCAGGGATTTCACATACTCACAGTATCTCTGGACCACCAGGGATCATTATTTGTATTTTTACCTATAGAATGTAGACTTTCTGATTCAGAATATTGTAGAGGATCAAAAATGAGGGAAATGAGTGCTCTGGCTGTAGACGTCTGCACATTGGCATTATACTTCTTCAGCAGTACAGGAATCTAAGCTACATGAGCTTGATGCCAGGGGACCAGGTGATATTTTACATTTGTTTAAGACTTTAAGAGGATAAAGCAGCCTTACTTCAGACTTAAGATCTCTGAACTCTTCAGTATTGATCGCTAGCATTTAATATTGGCAATCTGCACTAAGAGTAGGAGCTCTCGGGAACGAGCTAAGTCTCTACAGAAACTGTTAGTCATGGCAGGAAAGAACCTGGGTTTGGATGTAAAAGAGTAAAATCAAGGCTAGCAGTTATGATAAATTTCACTTATATATTCGTGCTTTTTAATTTTTAATAGTTTATACTAAAAAAATAAAGTTTCACATAATTGGCTTTACTATTGCCGTGAATATCAAGTACACTCAAAAGTAAGTGGTCTTCAAGTCCAATGGATCCTGACACCTGTTTACCTAAAGCTGAGATGACCAAATGTTACAAATTAAAGTTGTAGCTTTTATTCTCACAGTATCTTACTCAGGGGCATGTACCAGGCGATGCTCAGGAGCGTGTACCAGGCGATGCTCAGGAGCGTGTACCAGGCGATGCTCAGGGGCGTGTACCAGGCGATGCTCAGGGGCGTGTACCAGGCGATGCTCAGGGGCGTGTACCAGGCGATGCTCAGGGGCGTGTACCAGTCGATGCTCAGGGGCGTGTACCAGGCAATGCTCAGAGGCGTGTACCAGTCGATGCTCAGGGGCGTGTACCAGGCAATGCTCAGAGGCATGTACCAGGCAATGCTCAGAGGTGTGTACCAGGCAATGCTCAGGGGCGTGTACCAGGTGATACTCAGGGGCATGTACCAGGCAATGCTCAGAGGCGTGTAGCAGGCGATGCTCAGGGGCATGTACCAGGCAATGCTCAGGGGCGTGTACCAGGCAATGCTCAGAGGCGTGTACCAGGCAATGCTCAGGGGCATGTACCAGGCAATGCTCAGGGGCATGTACCAGGCAGTTCTCAGGGGTGTGTATCAGACAGTTCTCAGGGGCGTGTACCAGGCAATGCTCAGGGGCGTGTACTAGTCAGTGTTCAGGGGCGTGTACCAGGAAATGCTTAGGGGCGTGTACCAGACAATGCTCAGGGGCATGTACCAGGTAATGCTCAGGGGCGTGTACCAGGTAATGCTCAGGGGCGTGTACCAGGTAATGCTCAGGGGCGTGTACCAGGTAATGCTCAGGGGCGTGTACCAAATAATGCTCAGGGGTGTGTATCAGGTAATGATCAGGGGCGTGTACCAAGCAATGCTCAGGGGAATATACCACGCAATGCTCATGGGCGTGTACCAAGCAATGCTCAGGGGCGAGTACCAGGCAATGCTCAGGGGTGTAAAAATAAAACAGGAAAAAGGAAAACTTTCTGAGTCCTTAAAGGGTTACTTTTCTTTTAAATGTCTTGATTATAATTACATGTAGCCGAGCATACATGTGTTTTTCATAGCCATGTGACTTCCCAGAGAGTTATCTCCTGAAGCAAGAAAGGATTGGGCATGTTGAAATTCGACATGCCCGGTCCTTCTTTCTCAAACATCTGCTAATATGGAGAAGTTGGGACACACCATACACATTAGATCGTCATAGGCAGATTTGTCTGACTTTCCTTTGCTCTATATTCCCATCTCAGATATTTACAGCAAATCCAGAGAATAAGCCATACATTTTTGACAGATATGTATAATACCACTTGGACCCACATCTGTCTCAGGAGTAAGGCCAGATTTGAGGCCACTATAAAGGGAGAGGTGGCCACATATCGCCTAAGGCACTAATATCCAAGTGTCCATGAAATTTCTGCGCCCCCTCCATAGTTACTGTTCCTTTCCACTGTCACGCTTGGTACGGGGAAGTACCAAGAAAACGGTGAATGGGAAGGGAAACCCTGTGTCTAGGGAAGGGGTAGATTGTGACCCCTGACCATACCTACTGCTGGTCCCTGGGGTCCCTCACCACCCTAGATAGGTTTCACATCTATGCGCCGAGCAGGATACCTGACATCCCTAGTGCTGGACCCTAAATAGGGAATGGATGGGATGAGCTCTTCATTAACCCCAGTAAACACTATAAAAGACACAAGGAAGACACGCAGGGAAAAATTCATGAACTACTTTTCCACAGACGACTCAAGTAGAAGTTCAGCAAAGTTTCAGCAACAATAAGACAGTTAGGTACAAGCCACCTGCTTGCAACCACAGCTTGAATGAACTGAAAATCACCAGTTCTGGGAAGAATGGAGTATTTTAGGACAAGGGTAATGCTGATAATCAGCAGCTGGATGGAAGGAGAGCTCCACTGGGTCCTAAAGGGGAAGAGATGAAAACCCAGCGAGAAAACTACCAATGAATACTGACAGCAGGAACAATAGAAAGTCAGAGAGCATTTTGTGCAGCCAAACACTGTGACCTTCTATTGCCAGACACCACATGACTGTGTCACCCATGGATTCAAATTTTACCCATATATACCCCTCGGTTTTGCACTTGTGCACTGGATACAAAGGGACTTTACCTATTCACTTGTAAACTTTACGTGGTTTTTTTCCCCTTAAAGCTAATTACTTGTTTGTTGGGAAAGTCACATCAATTTTTCTTTGCAATTACCTGCGCTGATATAATCCCGCACGAGGCGGTGACATTTCATAAATTCATTTTGAGCAACATAGAAGCGTTCTCATTATGAAAGCCAATGCACAGTTAATTTTAACCAAAATAAATTATCCCCGGTTCTGTCAGCGCACGTCTCACAAGTTTAAAAACAAATCTGTTGAGGTCTGCACTTTGCAACAATGCAATAAAGCAAGTTCTACAAAAAATGAAAATAATTAAATGTGTTCAAGAGCAAACCGGGAGAGCAACTGGGAAGGAAGGGATCCGGAAGGTCCACAAGGGCTGAGAGTAGTGTGGTTTGTGAGCGCCTCCTGTATGTACAAGTGTTGGGCTGTAGGAGGAAGTGGTGGGATCAGCGGAAAGAAAGTCAACGCAGTTCAAGAAGGAAAGTGGGATTGCCGGATGTGGAGATGACTTCCTAGTTCAAAAGACGTTCCGTCTAGGGACTTGCTGCAGTAGCCTCACATTTAGTGGTTGTCATGATTCTCTTGTTGCTCTGCTGTCTGCAGCGCCAGGGCGTTCTGTGTGCTTTCTCATTGTCTGTATTCTATTTGGTCGTGCCTCGTTCCGGGGGATCTTGGAGCCGTGTTACCCGGAACGCTGCCAGTAATAATTCCTGCTCTGCATTGTACGTTTCTGGTTCCCGTGAGTTGTTCTGATCTTGTCCTGCTACCTAGTTTTCCATTCCCTGTTCCTTCGCTTCCGCTTGCTCCTCTGTACTTACATGTCCTCCTGGCTCCCGACCCTGACTTGTACTCTGACCACGTCTCTGCTCGGCATCTGGACCTGATGCTACTTCACGGCTTACCGACCTCTGGCTTGTATGTGACCTTTACTTCTCTTGCTCCTCTGTACTGACATGATCTCCCGGCTTCTGACTCTCGGCTGGATTGACTACTCTGATCTTGTCTTGTTACCTATTTTTCCATCCCCTGTTCCTTCGCTTCCCCTGCCTCCCTGACCTCCGGCTTGTTTTGTGACCTCGACTCTGCTTGCTCCTCTGTACTTACATGTCCTCCTGGCTCCCGACCCTGACTTGTACTCTGACCACGTCTCTGCTCGCCATCTGGACCTGATGCTACTTCATGGCTTATCGACCTTTAGCTTGTATGTGACCTTGACTTCTCTTGCTCCTCTGTACTGACATGATCTCCTGGCTTCTGACTCTTGGCTTGATTGACTACTCTGATCTTGTCTTGTTACCTATTTTTCCATCCCCTGTTCCTTCGCTTTCCCTGCCTCCGTGACCTCTGGCTTGTTTTGTGACCTCGACTCCGCTTGCTCCTCTGTACTTACATGTCCTCCTGGCTCCCGACCCCGACTTGTACTCTGACCACGTCTCTGCTCGCCATCTGGACCTGATGCTACTTCATGGCTTATCGACCTTTGGCTTGTATGTGACCTTGACTTCTCTTGCTCCTCTGTACTGACATGATCTCCTGGCTTCTGACTCTCGGCTTGATTGACTACTCTGATCTTGTCTTGTTACCTATTTTTCCATCCCCTGTTCCTTCGCTTTCCCTGCCTCCCTGACCTCCGGCTTGTTTTGTGACCTCGACTCTGCTTGCTCCTCTGTACTTACATGTCCTCCTGGCTCCCGACCCCGACTTATACTCTGACCAAATCTCTGGACCTGATGCTGCTTCACGGCTTACCAACCTCTAGCTTGTATGTGACCTCGACTTCTCTTGCTCTTCTGTACCTACGTGATCTCCCAGTTTCTGACTCTCGGCTTGATCAACTACTCTGCAGACCGTCCCCACTTGGGTACTGGTGACCCCCAGTGGGCTTCCACCTCACTACACCTTGGTGCATTCTAGTGTACCTGTGCCCCCTGATGGTTAGAGTCACAGTGGTGTTTTCACTAAGCAGATCCAGGGGAGAATAACAGATCCCATAAAGCAGAGGAACCATGTAGTCTTAATACAGCACCTGGTGTATTTGTTCCATATTTGTTCCATATTGCCACTACAAACTGATCATGTCACAGTTCCTGTCCTGATCACCCGCACAGAGACTTGTCAGCAGATTATAACTTGCAATTTATTATTTACTGTGATTTGGATGTGTCACGGGTGACAGACAGTGCTGTGGTGTCCGGCAATAGAAGGTCACAGCGTTTGGCTGTGCAAAATGCTCCCTGACTTGCTATTGTTCCTGTTGTCAGTATTCAGTGTACTAGGAATCTCCTCTGCTGGGATTACATCCTTTTCCCTTTAAGAGCTAGTGTAGTACCTCTTCCCTTCAGCTGCTAATCATCTGTATTTCCCCTTGGGTTTAAATACTTTCATTTTCCCTGGACTTGTGCTGGAGATATTCAGTCAGTCAAGCTCTGGATGCAGGCAGGTGGCTTGCACTCATCTGTGGTGTTGTTACTGAAACTTTGGTGAACTTCTACCTGTGTCATCTGTGGATAAATAGTTCATGCACTTTCCCCCTGTGTGTCTTCCTTGGGTCTTCTTTAGTATTTAGTGGGTTGACGTACAGCTCATCCCATCCGTTCCCTATTTAGGGCCCAGCACTAGGGATACCTAAGTTCAGGTATCCAGCTCAGTGCATAGGTGCGGAGCCTATCTAGGGTGGTGAGGGACCCCAAGGACCAGCGGTACGTTTGGTCAGGGGTCACCATCTTCCCATTCCCTAGACGAAGGGTTCTCCTTCACTTTTGCCATTCGCTTGGTACTTTCCCATATCTAGAGTGACAGGATGTAAGACCTACAGGTTATGTTGAAAATGGTGATGGGCAAGCAAAAAAATGCCTGAATGCTCATTACTCAATTGGAGCTGGACAGACGCTCGGACGAGCTTGATGCAAGTAACGAGTTAATGATTGACCTGCTCAGGGCTATGCCCACATACAGCCAGCCATAAACAGCATTTAGCTGGAGGGAGGGCGTTTCTTGTTTTTGGTCACACAACGTCCGAGAATGTTGTTTTAGTCTCCGGGTGTCATGGTCTTCTATCTGTTGCAGAGTTTAGGTTCTGGGTCAGAGTCTCCCTTTACCTTGAGATTGCTGATTTAATGGATTCCCTTTCCTTTGGGGAAAAGAGGGTTAATTTCAGTTTACCTTCTAGCAACTGCTGACTCCTGGTTAGGTGTTTCCGGTTTCGACCATGCCCAGGTCCTATATATACCCTCTATTTCCAGCAGAGGGTTCCGGTTATTTTCAATCATTCGGAAGCTTGACCAGGAGGTGGAAGGAGCTGGAGAGTCCCTCTCTCTGTTGTGTAGCAATTTGTGTTGTGCTTCTTACGGCATGGAAATTACCCCCTTTTATGTTTTTTCCCCTTGTGCACTTTTAGTGGCTCCCTTGTGTGTGGTTTCTGTGTGTACCAGTTATCATTGTTACCTGTTTGTCTTTATTTGTTGGTGGGGTTGTTGACTTCTGTTTTTGCCCCTTTTCCCTGGATATTGGGTTGTAGAGGGGGGTGATACCATCAGGGACAAGGACAGGCGATAGGGCCAGGTTGGGGGCCCAGACCTCCCTACCTTCAAGGGTACCTCAGGGTGTGAGGGTGAGTGCAGGAGCTCCCAGCCTTAGGGCCAGTATAGGTTTCCTTGTTTTTCCCAATCACCCGTGACATGGGGAGACTAAGAATTGCTCTCCCTGGAGTGCCTGCTCACATCATGCAGTAAAGCAAGCCTGTATATTGTGGTCGTTGTTTCACAGACGAAATATCAGAACACCTGAGATACTCGTCAGAGCTCCGCGAGTACCCGAGCACCACCACATTTGATCGCGTAATGAGCAGTCCCGAGCAAACTTGCTCATCACTACTTACATCATTTTCCATGACATCAGTAAGGAAAAAGCCACACAATCATGAACCATGTACGTAAATTCCAAAGTTGGTATGAGCATTGGCCAACTGCAGATCTCACTGCCAGCGCATGCTGTAAGGAGACAGCGCATGCGCAAATCTCTCCAATCATTTGTTTTAGGAGCTCTAAAGATTGGTGATCCCTTGCCAGTACCCCCACACTTGAGATAGATGCCGGTCCCAGTGGTGAAATATTCGGCATATCCTATCAATATGCTTTTTCTGACACCGCATCACCTCTTTTATGACTTTATAATAATCCTTTTTATGACTTTCGACAGGGCTAGAGATAGTTAATATTAAGATTCCTTAAATCCTCATAAAATAAGTCTAATTTCACAATAAAAAAAAATGGAAAAAAATGTACTTATTATTCACGCTTTTTATTCGGCTTCTATTTCTGGGCTGATTTATAATTAAAATGTCAGTAATATCACATATCACCATTATCCTTGAATGGGAGTATTCAGCACATCTTTAAAAGTGCCAGGAGCTGCAGTTCTCCCCGGGCGGGATGACAACGCAGTCTACCACCAGAACGTGCCGACGGTTTAGTGTCTTCAGTCAAAACACAATGTCGCCTAAGTGGGTAGAAGAACTGACAACCATGTCACTGTGTTTATACCGAGCGGAGGGAATTAGCCGGTAAAAGTCAAGAGCTAGCCGACCATTGAGAACATCCGCCGGAGCTCTCGGAAACTAATCATTGGTAGCAGAAGAAGGTTTAGCCGCTCGTCCCCATGATGGTCCCTGACAGGCAGCTAATTCCTCCAATACCAGAGTTATACGAATGTGTGTGACTACCGCCAAAAATAGAGAATTTCACTGAGGACAGAAGAAAAAAGCAGTGGTGGATTCATCATTGAATTTTTTTTGCCTTTTTTAGAGTGATTTTCTTCTTTTTTTACTGTTCTTTTTCTGCCTAATTTATTATCCTTTTTGTGCCTTATTTTTTCCATTTTATTTAAACACAGACACTTTTCTTTTTTGTTGGTCGAAGTTGGCGAATTCCAAATGATTTTACCTCTTTAAAAATTTGTATTTCTGTTCTCTGTGAATGACTTCCAAAGAGCTAAATTTCTCACACCTGGAGACATTTTTTAGCTATGATTAAAGATTCATTTTTCGCATTATAAGACGCGCTTTTCCTCACAAAAGTTTGGGAGACAAATGAGGGGTGCGTTTTATAATCCGAATGTAGCTTACCGGGGGCTTCAAAGAAATGGCGCATGGAGTCGGCGCGTGCTCAGATGGAGCTATCAGCTCAATGACAAGCTGAGATCTCATCTGCGCACGCGCTACCTCCGGGCACCGTTTTCTTAAGTCCGCAGTTTCATTTTCGTTAAGTCCGCTACAGGGACATCAGTGTGCTGGAAGCAATGCTTGCGCAGATGAGATCTTGAGCTGAGAGCTTCATCTGCATATGCACTGACTCCGGGAGCCATTATTTGAAGCCCTCACCTCATCTTCAGAATGGCGGCCCCTGCCTCACAGTCCACAGCACAGCACACTGCCTGCAGTATACCCACAGCACAGCTCCTGTGGCCCGCAATATCTCCCGTGACCCCTGTACATCTCCCCCGGCAGCGTCGGACTGGCTACCGGAGGAATCTCCAGTAATGCCAGACCTGGATTCAGGTACCTGCATTGCACTCCGGAGCTCTCACCTGAGCTCCGAAGTGCAGCCGAAACTGTACCGCCAGCGCCGAGTGATTGATTCCCCGGCGATTGTGGTTCAGATCATGACAGGTGCAGACAGGCCGGGCTGATCTCCGGAGTTCAGGTGAGAGCACTGGAGATCAACCCCGGCCTGTCTGCAGCTGACATGAACTGAACCGAAATCGCCGGGGAATCAATCACTCGGCGCTCGCGATACAGTCTAGGCTTCACACCGGAGTTCAGGTGAGAGCTCAGGAGTTCAGTGCAGGTACCTGAATCCAGGCCTGACATTACTGGAGATTCCTCCGGTAGCCAGTCCGACGCTGCCGGGGGAGATGTACAGGGGTCACGGGAGATGCTGCGTGCCATGGGAGCTGTGCTGCAGGCTTACTGCAGGCAGTATGCTGTGCTGTGGACTATGAGGCAGGGTGAGGGCTTCAAATAATGGCTCCCGGAGTCAGTGAATGTGCAGATGAAGCTCTCAGCTCAAGATCTCATCTGCGCAAACATTGCTTCCAGCACATTGATGTCCCTGCAGTGGACTTAAGGAAAATAAAAAAGCGGACTTAAGAAAATTATGCCCGGAGGTAGCGCATGCGCAGATGAGATTCATGCTTGTCATTGAGATGATAGCTCCATCTGCGTACGCGCCGACTCCATGCGCCATTTCTTTGAAGCCCACTCTGCCGACAGTTTCTGGATTCTCCTCCTATCTCACAGTGTCCGCAACGAGCATCTGGGACATCCGCCGTACCGCCCGCAACATCGCACTACTCCAGCAACGTCCCTACCTCCTGTGACCCTGTTCCACCACCACTGCTGCCCCCCACCGGTAAGACACCACCAGATTATAAGACAGCCCCAGTATTTTTTTTTTTTTCTAAATTTGGGTGTAATCCGGTGTGTTTTATAAAACAAAAAGTACGGTATATTCCATATAGCATTAATGCAGTTTACATTTCATATATTCGATGTTTGTGCATATCTTAGCGCTTACAGAGTGCTGCTGTATTCTTTCGTTTGTGTTTCGTGTAGTTATAGCAGCTTGCACCTCTTCACATTTATTTGGAGATGCCGGTAAGTTTTTTTGTAATATATTATTGGAGGTATTGACTGCCTCATTTTCTGTCTGTGCTCTCCCCATCAAAAGAAGGGTAGTTTTAATTACTACTGCATACTATCTGCCAATTAATTTGAAAACGTTCAGTTCAGAAGAGGCATGACATAAGTTGAGGTTCCATCGAAGAAAGGTCACCTTGCCACGGTTGATGGGCTCTCATGAATTGGCTAATTTATGCGTTAAATACTTTCATTTTTCTAAGTATATTCCATATAGCATTAATGCAGTTTATATTTCATATATTCTATACCTGCATATATCTTAGCACTTACAGAGTGCTGCTGTATTCTTTTGTTTGTGTAGTCTTAGCAGCTCACACCTCTTCACATTTATTTGGAGATGCTGGTCAGTTTTTTTGTAGTATATTATTGGAGGTATTGACTACCTCATTTTCTGTCTGTGCTATCTGCCATCAAACCCAGGGTGTTTTTAATTAGTACTGGATCCTATCTACCCAAAAAGTTGAAGACTTTAAGTCCAGGAGAGTGTGCCATTAAATAAAGATCACCTTGCCGCGGTTGATGGGCTCTCATGAATTGGCCAATTTATGTGCTAAGTATCTTCATTTTTCTAAGTGTATTCCACATATTATTAATGCAGTTTACATTTCATATATTCGATGTTTGCACATATCTTAGCACTTACAAAATGCTGCTATATTCTTTAGTTGTATTTCGTGTAGTCTGAGCAGCTTGCAACTGTTCACGTTTATTTGGAAATGCCGGTCAGTTTTTTGTAGTATATTATTGGAAGTACACATACATTGGACGCACACCCACACACATCAGATCACACACCCACACCATCCGAACGCACACACACACACACACACACACACATCAGATCGCACACACACACATCAGATAACAAACACACATCAGATCGCACACATTCACACACATCAGATCGCACACACACACACATCAGATCACAAACACACATCCGAACGCACACACACATCAGATCGCACACACAAACATCAGATCACACACACATCAGATCGCACACCCACACCATCCGAACGCACACACACATCAGATCACACACACACACACACACACATCAGATCGCACACACACACATCAGATCACAAAAACACATCAGATCGCACACATACACACACATCAGATCGCACACACACACATCAGATCGCACACACACATCAGATCACAAACACACATCAGATCGCACACATACACACACATCAGATCGCACACACACACATCAGATCACAAACACACATCCGAACACACACACACATCAGATCGCATACACACACACACATCAGATCGCACACACAAACATCAGATCACACACACATCAGATCGCACACCCACACTATCCGAACGCACACACACATCAGATCGCACACACACACACATCAGATCACACACACACACAAACACACATCAGATCGCACACACACACATCAGATCACAAACACACATCAGATCGCACACACACACATCAGATCACAAACACACATCAGATCGCACACATACACACACATCAGATCGCACACACACACATCAGATCACAAACATACACCCGAACGCACACACACATCAGATCGCACACACACATCAGATCGCACACACAAACATCAGATCACACACACATCAGATCGCACACCCACACCATCCGAACACACACACACATCAGATCACACACACACACACACATCAGATCGCACACACACACATCAGATCACAAACACACATCAGATCACACACATACACACACATCAGATCGCACACATACACACATCAGATTGCACACATACACACACATCAGATCGCACACACATCAGATCACAAACACACATCCGAACACACACACACATCAGATCGCATACACACACACACATCAGATCGCACACACAAACATCAGATCACACACACATCAGATCGCACACCCACACTATCCGAACGCACACACACATCAGATCGCACACACACACATCAGATCACACACACACACAAACACACATCAGATCGCACACATACACATCAGATCACAAACACACATCAGATCGCACACACACACATCAGATCACAAACACACATCAGATCGCACACATACACACACATCAGATCGCACACACACACATCAGATCACAAACACACACCCGAACGCACACACACATCAGATCGCACACACACATCAGATCGCACACACAAACATCAGATCACACACACATCAGATCGCACACCCACACCATCCGAACACACACACACATCAGATCACACACACACACACACACACACACATCAGATCGCACACACACATCAGATCACAAACACACATCAGATCACACACATACACACACATCAGATCGCACACATACACACACATCAGATCGCACACATACACACACATCAGATCGCACACACACACAACAGATCACAAACACACATCAGATCGCACACATACACACACATCAGATCGCACACACACACATCAGATCACAAACACACATCCGAACGCACACACACATCAGATCGCACACACACACATCAGATCGCACACACAAACATCAGATCACACACATCAGATCACACACCCACACCATCCGAATGCACACACACATCAGATCGCACACACACACACATCAGATCACACACACACACATCAGATCGCACACACACACACATCAGATCACAAACACACATCAGATCGCACACCCACACCATCCGAACGCACACACACACACACACATCAGATCACACACATACACACATATCAGATCGCACACACACACATCAGATCACAAACAAACATCCGAATGCACACACACATCAGATCGCACACACACATCAGATCGCACACACACATCAGATCGCACACATACACACATCAGATCGCACACACAAACATCAGATCACACACACACACACACACACCAGATCTCACACACACCAGATCGCACACACACAACAGATCGCACACACACACATCAGATCGCACACACACACACACACACATCAGATCACACACACACTCACCATATCCGGCAATACCAAGTGTTTCTGGCCAGCAGGGGAACCTGGGACGCAGTGGAGTGCGAGGACCAGCAGTGGAACTCATGGAGGATTTGCTGCTATGATTTTTTCCTCTTGCTGAATCGGCATAGGAAGAAAGCGCAGGTCGGCACTGCCCCATAGTATAACACAGTGTCGAGTGCTATCGGATAAAACATCAGGCAGCCCTCGGCCGTGTCATACACTCGTGTGAGCGAGCCTTTACCCTAATAAAAGTAGAAAAAACTATTTGTTCAAAATTCATCAAACACTGTGCACCATTGAGAAATCAGTAAAGGCAAAAAGTAAGACAAGGAAAAAAAAGACTTTAAAAGTTGCCAATGAAGAATAAGGGCCATAGTTTTTAGAATCTTAGAAAAGTCTATAGTAGATGGAAAGAAATAAAGATGAGTGAATAAAAAAAAAAAATATCCATTGTAAAGTTTCCTTTGATCAGTCAACTTGCCTGTTGAGTTGCTGTCACGCTAGGTACGGGGAAGTACCCAGCGAACAGGAAGGGAGATCTGGACCCTGCATCTAGGGAAGTGGGAAATGGTAACCTCAGGAATACTCCTAATGGTGGAGAGGCCTGAGTCTCCTTCCTGGCCCTGCTCCTGACCAATCCTAATCTTACCTCTCTCTCCTCACCCTGGGAAGGGTGTCACACTAGGTACGGGGAAGTACCAAGCGAACAGCGAAAGGCACGGGAAGGGAAACCCTGTGTCTAGGGAAGGCGGAGATGGTGACTGTGGAGACACGGGGCTCAGTGGGCGCTCTCGTCCACTAAAACCCGCCGCCTTTAGAAAGACAGCGTGGCTCAGGGCTCATCCCAACTGAACGTCGGCCTCCTTAACCGTGGGTGTAACACTACTCAGACAACACAGGGTGAGGGAACCACAATAATTAGACTTTATTGGATCCCCAAACAATTAACAGCACATAACACATAACCAGCAAAACACACAAATGTAACAGGCAACAGAGTCTCACCCTTCCGCTGGCTCACCAGGGATTTAGAATGTCCATGCCTCACAGGTTCCAAGCTGTCTGAGGTCTGCAAAGTCTGTAACAGGTGACTGAACTGTCGCAACCTGAGTGTCCTCCTTAGGTAGTCCTGGTTTGATGTTAAAATCCTGGCAGCCGGAGTCGAAATCCCTAGGCTGTGGATATGGTCTCCAACCGGGTCCGGAGTCCCTAGATTGAAGCCATAAGATATCCTGATCCTCTAGTCAGCTCCAAAGAGCTTAGACTGGATCCATCAGCATCCATCAACAACCCCTGGTGGCTTAAAGAAGTCCCTTTTATAGCCACAGCCTTCCACTTAGATACACTGCGTCCTCATCGATTGGTTGGACAAGATCACCTCTCCCATTGGATGAATCTCAAGCTGCATAGACAATGTTCATTTAAATGATATATGGGTAGAAAGACTGAGGGTGTACATGTAAACTGGGAGTCACCGACTAGACAATGGCTACTAAGGTAATTACATTATCAATACACAACTACAATACAATGGTTACTGGAAATGTCTGGAGAACAATACGTCTGGCTTTCAATGGCCAACACAATTACATTGAGTCAACAAGAGTCTTGTAAAAACAATGAGGGACTTCTCCCCCGTCTATAGACAATCTATCATGCTGTCTGGCTGGATTTTAAGAAACTTTAACCCATGAGAGTCCATGTCGTCACATTCCTCCCCCTTCTTAATATTAGCCAGACATGATAGGCTTCCGATCATCCTTCTCCTCTTGACGGCATTGTCCTTTTTAATGGTGAGGTCAGCAACAGAGGCTCGCATCTATTCACCTCCCCCTGATTACCTCCCCCAAGTTGAGCAGCCATATTGTGGACAAGCACTAAGGTGGGGTCCATGAGTTGGGCCTGCACAAATCTCCCACTATCAATCCTCCCCCAGTCAATAGCCACAGTGTGGTTAGGCTTACTCACGGTTCTTGGCTCAGAAGTGGATGATGGAGACCGGGAATGCAAACCATCCCTGGAAAAGATGTTAGAAAGATCCACATCAGGGTCCTGCTTGGCTTGGAGGTGGGTGACGGCTTCTTCAAACTGACTGGATAGTCCTTGTACTAGGTCATTCTCCAAAATGACTGGTGTGAGCAGGTAATTCACAAGCCCCACTTTCACTTCCCTTTGAGTGGTATCCGAAACAACAGGCTTGGTGGAGCCATCTATGAACCCCACTTCAACTTCCTCCTGGCTAGTCCCCGAAACAACAGGTGTGGGGAGGCTGTCCATAAACTCCATATGGACCTCTTCCTGGTCAGACCCCAAAGTAACTGTTGTGGGGACGGTGTCCATAAGCTCCACATCAGCCTTGCTCTGATTAGTCTCCACAATGACAGGTGTGGGGAGGCTGTTCACAAGTCTCACATCAACCTCTCCCTGGTCCTTTCCCGAAATAACTGGTGTGGGGACGGTGTCCATAAGCTCCACATCAGCCTTGCTCTGGTCAGACTCCACAATGACAGGTATGGGGAGGCTGTTCACAATCTCCACCTCGACCTCTCCCTGGTCGGTCCTTAGGTCCACCTGCACACATGCCAGAGGGACGTCTGAGCGCTGGCCCTCAGCCAGGGAGACGGACAATTGGGAATCCGGTAAAGGGTCTTCCGGAGAAACAACAACTGGGCTTACCAGAGTGATGGAAGATCCAATGTCTCGAAGTCCCTGAGCCTGTATATCACCGACCTTGACCGTCTGGATGTGGGGATGGAGGTTGGCTGGTGTACGGTGTCCGGCCTGCCGTAGGGTGTGGACTGGATAAACCACTTCCTCAGCTATTGGTGTTTCTTGGGAGCAGCATTCCCCAGGTCTCGTTGGTTCATCTCGGCACATGTTGACTGGTTGGAGTGGCAGACGGGCTCCAAGCATGCGGCCTCGGTTTTGGAGACAATCCTTATCTATATGTCCATTGCGCCCACATGTATAACAGCGCCATAGATTGGGAGAGTCACAGGCCCTGTCTGTAGTCCTTTGTTTTGGCGCAGCTTCTGCTGGGTAGCGGGACCATCCTTCTTGACCGGCTGGTGTTAGCAGTACTGCAGCTGGAATCCCATAAACATATTCCAGAACATAAGCCCTCTCTTCTCTTGAGGATCTAGGCCCCAATGCATCCAACAACGCTGTGGCTTGGGCCATCTTGGACAAAGTTGATTCCCGATTGTCACTAGATCCATGATGTGGCACATAGTCTAAATCCTCTGGGTCAATATCGGCGGGATCCTCATCGTCCTCTGCATCATTCTGGGCATCCCAACGGACTAATTTCCGGATCAAGTCCGACCGAGTCTCAGCGCTCCAGCAGACAATCTCTCGCCTCCGGCACAGATCCTGCAGCATCCATTTACTGCAGCGATCGTAACTCCTCTCTTGTCCTTGTCCCATGACTGAGCTGGTGGGGTTGGACATGGCAGTGTCCGAAACCTGAATGCCTCCCCTATGGCCTGCTGGGTATGCTTATGTGCCTCCCTGGTTGTTGAGCCCTGGACGGTGTCCGAAAACATCAGTCCACTGCAGCTCCCCTGGGTAAACCAGGCTGAGTAGTATCCCACTGCTGCCACCAATTGTGGAGACACGGGGCTCAGTGGGCGCTCTCGTCCACTAAAACCCGCCGCCTTTAGAAAGACAGCGTGGCTCAGGGCTCATCCCAACTGAACGTCGGCCTCCTTAACCGTGGGCGTAACACTACTCAGACAACACAGGGTGAGGGAACCACAATAATTAGACTTTATTGGATCCCCAAACAATTAACAGCACATAACACATAACCAGCAAAACACACAAATGTAACAGGCAACAGAGTCTCACCCTTCCGCTGGCTCACCAGGGATTTAGAATGTCCATGCCTCACAGGTTCCAAGCTGTCTGAGGTCTGCAAAGTCTGTAACAGGTGACTGAACTGTCCCAACCTGAGTGTCCGCCTTAGGTAGTCCTGGTTTGATGTTAAAATCCTGGCAGCCGGAGTCGAAATCCCTAGGCTGTGGATATGGTCTCCAACCGGGTCCGGAGTCCCTAGATTGAAGCCATAAGATATCCTGATCCTCTAGTCAGCTCCAAAGAGCTTAGACTGGATCCATCAGCATCCATCAACAACCCCTGGTGGCTTAAAGAAGTCCCTTTTATAGCCACAGCCTTCCACTTAGATACACTGCGTCCTCATCGATTGGTTGGACAAGATCACCTCTCCCATTGGATGAATCTCAAGCTGCATAGACAATGTTCATTTAAATGATATATGGGTAGAAAGACTGAGGGTGTACATGTAAACTGGGAGTCACCGACTAGACAATGGCTACTAAGGTAATTACATTATCAATACACAACTACAATACAATGGTTACTGGAAATGTCTGGAGAACAATACCTCTGGCTTTCAATGGCCAACACAATTACATTGAGTCAACAAGAGTCTTGTAAAAACAAAGAGGGACTTCTCCCCCGTCTATAGACAATCTATCATGCTGTCTGGCTGGATTTTAAGAAACTTTAACCCATGAGAGTCCATGTCATCACAGTGACCCCTGACCAAACCAAGTGCTGGCCCTTGGCTTCCCTCACTGTCCTATATATGTTCCACACCTATGCGCCAAGCAGTATTCCTGACCCTGCTCTGGACCCTAGGTAGGGAACGGATGGGATGAGCTCTTAATCAACCCCACTAAGAGCTAAAGGACACAAGGATTACAAACAAGGGAAAATAAAAAAACAACTTATCTCCAAGAAGATTCAGGGAGAGGGACTAACATACAAGGAAGTTACTCCAGATGAATGCAATCTGACTGCTTGCATTCAGGATCTGTTGGCAGTTAGAACTACCACCAGCAAAGACCAGAAGAGAATGAGAGAATTTAAAGGACACAAAAGGAAGAGCTGATGAAAACAGCTGAAAAAGTGAGGAACTCTGCAGGGTCCTAAAGGGACAGGGATGAAAATCAAGCAGAAGAGATACATAAGATACCATATACACCAAGCAGGAATAATAGAAGATCAGGAAGCATTTTACGCAGCACAGGACTGTCTGTCACCCATGACACACCATGACAGTTACGTTATTGGTTTACTCGAGTACAACATGATATGCTTGTGATGAAATGGACTCTCACTGCCTAGCATGGGTTAACTTTTTTAAAATTCAGCCAGACATGAAGACAGTTTGTTTATACATGGGGGATAATCCCTCATTCTTCTACAAGACTCTTGGGAGTTTAGTATTGAAGTTTTTGTTCACTCATGTAATTGTTTTGGCCACTGAAGGCCAGATACGCATTGTATTACGATGTGTTTGCTGGATGCGATTTAACTTATCTGTCTCTGCCATTGACCATTATTACTGGAATATTCTGTATACAGCTTGAAATTCATCCAATAAGAAAAGCAACCTTGTACAACCAATCCGATAAGGGCACAGTATATCCTAAGGGAAGGCTATGGCTATAAAAGGGGACTTCTTGGAGTCACCAGGGTTGATGGATGTTGCATGATCCAGTCTAAGCTCTTAGGAGCTAGCTAGGGGATCAAAACCAGGATGCCTTGTGGACTCGGTCTAGGGATTTTGGCTCCGACTGGAGGATCACTTGGCTACATGGCGTCAATCTAGGGACTCCGATTCCGATTGGAGACCATAATCACAGTCTAGGGATTTCAACTCCGGCTGCCAGGATTATATCATATCATCATACCAGAGACTACTTAAGGAAGAAACCCAGTTTGGGACAATTTGGTCACCTGACTACAGACTTTGCAGACCTCAGCCAGCTTCCTAAATCCGGCTATTCCATTCTTGGTGGGTGCCCGCCGAAAGCGGGGTTGCTGCTGGATTGGAGTAAGTAGCCCTGGAAGCTCTGAGGCACGGACATTCTAATCCCTGGTGAGCCAGCGGAAGGGTGAGACTCTGTTGCCTGTTACATTTGTATTTTGCTGGTTATGAGCTATGTGCCGTTAATATTTTGGGGATCCAATAAAGTCTTAATATTGTGATTCCCTCACCCTGTGTTGTCTTAGTAGTGTTACGCCCACGGTTAAGTAGGTCGGCGTTCATTTGGGATGAGCCCTGGGCCACGCTGTCTTTCTAAAGGCGGCCGGACCAGCGGACGAGAGCACCCACTGACCCCTGTGTCTCCACAATGCTCCCAGCTGACACCACAACACATAAGACTGCCGTGAACCACACGCCCGAATTGCAAAGGCTGGGACTTGTATTATGGGAGATATATCAAGTATAACCAAGCAAATGATGATACTAGAGGACAACAAAGAACTAAAACACCAAGCATAACTGGTCAAAATACAAGGATGGGTACAAGATTGAAATATCCTGGTTGTCCACAACAAAAAGACAGTGTACTGAGGGATTTTCATAGCTCTGACACTAAAATAAGTGCAAAGTTCCCGCAGATGATGACCCCAGTTGGAGGTGACTTTGGAGTAATCATTAGCCACTAGGGTCCATTCCTTATGGGATGACTACAAATAACCCATTAGAATCCATTGATCTCTCCCGATGATAGCAACAGTCATGATGTGATTAATATGGAGGCAAGGACATGTTCCATATAGAGGTATGGGGGCTGGGAACGTTACTCATCGCTCAACCTCCTCTTCTGATTTCCCGTCTTCCTCTCAATCCTCCATTTTCCATTTGGCTTCATTTAAGCTACAGGAATTCGTCATTCGTTTATACGACTAAAATAGGTGTAAAATGAGAAAATTAACATATAAATGATTTGATGTGATGAAAATTATCACCATGGAAAAAAGTAAGAATCCATATTAACCATATGTAACCCCTATCCACCCTACTCACTGATGGAAACTGAGCTGTTTCAGTATCCTGTACCCCAATTGTCAATATTATCATTCTGTACCCCAAATATCAGTATCATTATCCTGTACCCCAGTGTCAGTGTCACTATCCTGTACCCCCAGTGCCAGTGTCATTATCCTGTACCCCAATTGTCAATATTATCATTCTGTACCCCAAATATCAGTGTCATTATCCTGTACCCCAGTGTCAATATCCTGTACCCCCAGTGTCAGTGTCATTATCCTGTACCTCCAGTGTCAGTGTCATTATCCTGTACCCCCAGTTTCAGTGTCATTATCCTGTACCCCCAGTGTCAGTGTCATTATCCTGTAACCCCAGTGTCAGTGTCATTATCCTGTACCCCCAGTGTCATTATCCTGTACCTCCAGTGTCAGTGTCATTATCCTGTACCCCCAGTGTCATTATCCTGTACCCCCAGTGTCAGTGTCATTATCCTGTACCCCCAGTGTTAGTGTCATTATCCTGTACCTCCAGTGTCAGTGTCATTATCCTGTACCTCCAGTGTCAGTGTCATTATCCTGTACCCCAGTGTCAGTGTCATTATCCTGTACCTCCAGTGTCATTATCCTGTACCCCCAGTGTCATTATCCTGTACCCCCAGTGTCATTATCCTGTACCTCCAGTGTCAGTGTCATTATCCTGTACCCCCAGTGTCAGTGTCATTATCCTGTACCCCCAGTGTTAGTGTCATTATCCTGTACCTCCAGTGTCAGTGTCATTATCCTGTACCTCCAGTGTCAGTGTCATTATCCTGTACCCCAGTGTCAGTGTCATTATCCTGTACCCCCAGTGTCAGTGTCATTATCCTGTACCTCCAGTGTCATTATCCTGTACCCCCAGTGTCAGTGTCATTATCCTGTACCTCCAGTGTCAGTGTCATTATCCTGTACCTCCAGTGTCAGTGTCATTATCCTGTACCCCCAGTGTCATTATCCTGTACCTCCAGTGTCAGTGTCATTATCCTGTACCCCCAGTGTCATTATCCTGTACCTCCAGTGTCAGTGTCATTATCCTGTACCCCCAGTGTCATTATCCTGTACCCCCAGTGTCAGTGTCATTATCCTGTACCCCCAGTGTCATTATCCTGTACCCCCAGTGTCAGTGTCATTATCCTGTACCCCCAGTGTCAGTGTCATTATCCTGTACCTCCAGTGTCATTATCCTGTACCCCCAGTGTCAGTATCATTATCCTGTATCCCCAGTGTCAGTATCATTATCCTGTACCCCCAGTGTCAGTGTCATTATCCTGTACCTCCAGTGTCAGTGTCATTATCCTGTATCCCCAGTGTCAGTATCATTATCCTGTACCCCCAGTGTCAGTGTCATTATCCTGTACCTCCAGTGTCAGTGTCATTATCCTGTACCTCCAGTGTCAGTGTCATTATCCTGTACCCCCAGTGTCAGTGTCATTACCCTGTACCCCCAGTGTCAGTGTCATTATCCTGTACCTCCAGTGTCAGTGTCATTATCCTGTACCCCCAGTGTCATTATCCTGTACCCCCAGTGTCAGTGTCATTATCCTGTACCCCCAGTGTCATTATCCTGTACCTCCAGTGTCAGTGTCATTATCCTGTACCTCCAGTGTCAGTGTCATTATCCTGTACCCCCAGTGTCATTATCCTGTACCCCCAGTGTCATTATCCTGTACCCCCAGTGTCAGTGTCATTATCCTGTACCCCCAGTGTCAGTGTCATTATCCTGTACCCCAGTGTCAGTGTCATTATCCTGTACCCCCAGTGTCAGTGTCATTATCCTGTACCTCCAGTGTCATTATCCTGTACCCCCAGTGTCAGTGTCATTATCCTGTACCTCCAGTGTCAGTGTCATTATCCTGTACCTCCAGTGTCAGTGTCATTATCCTGTACCCCCAGTGTCATTATCCTGTACCCCCAGTGTCAGTGTCATTATCCTGTACCCCCAGTGTCATTATCCTGTACCCCCAGTGTCAGTGTCATTATCCTGTACCCCCAGTGTCAGTGTCATTATCCTGTACCTCCAATGTCAGTGTCATTATCCTGTACCCCCAGTGTCATTATCCTGTACCCCCAGTGTCAGTGTCATTATCCTGTACCCCCAGTGTCATTATCCTGTACCCCCAGTGTCAGTGTCATTATCCTGTACCCCCAGTGTCAGTGTCATTATCCTGTACCCCCAGTGTCATTATCCTGTACCCCCAGTGTCATTATCCTGTACCTCCAATGTCAGTGTCATTATCCTGTACCCCCAGTGTCAGTGTCATTATCCTGTACCCCCAGTGTCAGTGTCATTATCCTGTACCTCCAGTGTCAGTGTCATTATCCTGTACCCCCAGTGTCAGTGTCATTATCCTGTACCCCCAGTGTCAGTGTCATTATCCTGTACCCCCAGTGTCATTATCCTGTACCCCCAGTGTCATTATCCTGTACCCCCAGTGTCATTATCCTGTACCCCAAGTGTCAGTGTCATTATCCTGTACCCCCAGTGTCAGTGTCATTATCCTGTACCCCCAGTGTCAGTGTCATTATCCGGTACCCCCAGTGTCACTGTCATTATCCTGTACCCCAAATATCAAGGTCATCATCCTCTCCCTCAGTCCTCCAGAGTCAGTGTCATTGTGATGTGACCGTAGTAAAGTGTAACAAAGCTTTAATGTGATTAACTGTTTTGCTCGTTATCAGAATTTCTGGAACTTTAAGTAGAAGGATTAGTATGTAAATGTATGGCAGCCGGTGTTCTTCACTTTCATACCTGCGATGTGTCTGTATAAATTTTACATTTGCAATTAAAACTCACAATCACATTTCGTTCTGGTTGATGGTGAATATATTTCCAAGTCCTCTCCGTGTTTCCTTAGAATCTGTGCCCTGATTAGTATGCGGTAATGGAATAATATGAGAAGAAGCTTTACACGGATAAGATGTTGATTTTCACGGTGGTGCTAGAGGTCGGAAGGCGATGGACGGCTGCTCCGCAACGTGATAACACTGCAAGGAAAACTATTACAGTACGGACTATATTCTTTATTTTTTACAAAATCCATCCATCCTCAGTATACGCCCCAGCTTACCTGAGAAGCCGAGGAATTACAGCAAACGCAGGGCAGAAAGAGCCTCCATATCACACACAGGATGAGCTGAACATCACAGTACTAAAAGATTTGATCGAAATATTATATCAGTTATATTCTTGTACATAGGGGCAGTATTATAGTAGTTATATTCTTGTACATAGGGGCAGTATTATAGTAGTTATATTCTTGTACATAGGAGCAGTATTATAGTAGTTATATTCTTGTATATAGGGGCAGTATTATAGTAGTTATATTCTTGTACATAGGGGCAGTATTATAGTAGTTATATTCTTGTACATAGGAGCAGTATTATAGTAGTTATATTCTTGTACATAGGAGCAGTATTATAGTAGTTATATTCTTGTACATAGGGGCAGTATTATAGTAGTTATATTCTTGTACATAGGAGCAGTATTATAGTAGTTATATTCTTGTACATAGGAGCAGTATTATAGTAGTTATATTCTTGTACATAGGAGCAGTATTAGTTATATTCTTGTACATAGGGACAGTATTATAGTAGTTATATTCTTGTACATAGGGGCAGTATTATAGTAGTTATATTCTTGTACATAGGGGCAGTATTATAGTAGTTATATTCTTGTACATAGGTGCAGTATTATACCAGTTATATTCTTATACATAGGGGCGGTATTATACCAGTTATATTTTTGTACATAGGGGCAGTATTATAGTAGTTATATTCTTGTACATAGGGACAGTATTATAGTAGTTATATTCTTGTACATAGGGGCAGTATTATAGTAGTTATATTCTTGTACATAGGGGCAGTATTATAGTAGTTATATTCTTGTACATAGGGGCAGTATTATAGTAGTTATATTCTTGTACATAGGTGCAGTATTATACCAGTTATATTCTTATACATAGGGGCGGTATTATATCAGTTATATTTTTGTACATAGGGGCAGTATTATACCAGTTATATTCTTGTACATAGGGGCAGTATTATAGTAGTTATATTCTTGTACATAGGGGCAGTATTATAGTAGTTATATTCTTGTACATAGGGGCAGTATTATAGTAGTTATATTCTTATACATAGGGGCAGTATTATAGTAGTTATATTCTTGTACATAGGGGCAGTATTATACCAGTTATATTCTTGTACATAGGTTCAGTATTATAGCAGTTATATTTTTCTACATAGGGGCAGTATTATAGTAGTTACATAGGGGCAGTATTATAATAGTTATATTCTTGTACATAGGGGCAGTATTATAGTAGTTATATTCTTGTACATAGGTTCAGTATTATAACAGTTATATTTTTGTACATAGGGGCAGTATTATAGTAGTTACATAGGGGCAGTATTATAGTAGTTATATTCTTGTAGATAGGAGCAGTATTATAGCAGTTATATCTTGTACATAGAGGCAGTATTATAGTAGTTATATTCTTGTATTTATGGGCAGTATTATAGTAGTTATATTCTTGTACATAGGGGTAGTATTATAGTAGTTATATTCTTGTACATAGGAGCAGTATTATGGCAGTTATATTCTTGTACATAGGAGCAGTATTATAGTAGTTATATTCTTGTAGATAGGAGCAGTATTATAGTAGTTATATTCTTGTATATATAGTAGGGGCAGTATTATATCAGTTATATTCTTGTACATAGGAGCAGTATTATATCAGTTATATTCTTGTACATAGAGGCAGTATTCTTATTATGAAATTCTGATTTGCTCGTCTTCTTTTTGACAAGATACTTCATCAGTTTTTACATTTTCCCACTCCCATTATTTTCTGTGAATAATATCATGTGTTCTTCCATCTTCTTCCTTGCAAATTCTCCTCACAATATTCCTTCAGAAATTGAATATTTTCATTATGCCATAAAACATTTTACAGCCGACAAGTGGTAACTTTGTAACCTGCGTTTATGATAATGACCAACCCAGGTGCTTCTCTGCGGCTTTGTACTATATGCGCTCACTTTTACTGCCTTCCCAATAAACGTAGTATTACTAAGCCTTTGTATATGGTGATCGTCTCTCAGCCGCTCAGGTTCTGCATCTGCTTTGGGTCTCTCCTCATCAAAGCTCAAAGCTCGGTAGATCTGGTTTATGGAAAATAGACTTTGAGAGGAACTCAAGAGTTTATTAGTGATCAGGTAGCGTATAAAACAGGCTGAAGGCTGCAATTCTTGACCCAACTGGCCCAAATATTTACCCAATGAATCCTATATTATTATGTCTTCCAAAGTATCATGGTGGAACATTTTTCAAATTTATTGGGTTCGTGTCATTTTCTACGGACACTTGACCTCTGTAGAAATGTTCAACTTGACGTATAGGAGGACCATCAAGGGAGTAACTAAAAATCTTAGGGTCCCATAGGAAGATCAGGAATTTGGGAGTAGTGTCATGTATCCTGAGATGAAACATGAAGCTCCTGGGCCTCAAGAGAAAATTTGGGTTCCACACCTACCATGTACTATTTATAATACTGAAGTCTTTTTATGTGTCAGGGGGTCTATTAACCCCCTGGTGGCTCAGGGTCTTGGTGACACTGCTCCCTTTCCACCCCCTACAGTTATGTCCTCCTTATATCATGCTAGAAGGTTGACCTCTTTCAATTAATGGTTTCTTCTAAGGAGACAACCCTTAGTCTCTGCCGAAAAAAAAAAAGTTTTCTGCCTTAGATGTTTCTCAAAAAGTGTCCCGTCAAGAGATAATTCTTATGTGTCTAGACCCCAAACCAGACATGTGCTGTTATTACAGACTCAACGGCTGGCTCAGGTTTCATTGTAAAGAAGCAAATGGTTAATGCTATAGTTTATTGCCATGTAGTGTAATCAGAGAAACTGGTGGAAATTCCGGAAGATGGTCAAGTCTACTAAGAAGTGGTGGCATCTAGGAAGAGGATTCAAAAGATGTGACGGTCTCAAAATGTGCTGTGAGAAAGCATTAAAGTATGAGATTTTGGAACTTAGAGTATATACTAAAACTGAATGAAGGGATTTGGGGTGAAAGAAAAAAAGAAGAAGAAGAATCCAAACTTTTTGCAGCTTGGTATAGGAAAACTCATCAAAAATGTACTTCCTATCCTCCCAGCACCTTGACTCTCCCGGTACCTGTCCTGCTGCCAGTTATACGATCGGTTCCCCTATCTTCTCCTTTCAATTGGGTCTTCAATTCATTAGGCCCCACATACTACCCGGTCAATGGCCTACTTTATACCCCTAAGAAATAGAAGATGCAGCTGGAAGGAAGAGAGAAGTTAGAAGACTCAACTGGAGGACTGTGATAGTGGTGGTGAAACATGGGCGAGACGTTTTTAGCCTAAGATTTTTTTAACCTCTCCCCATCCAATTTTATTGTCACAATGACTATGGGATAGCGAGGAATCGGGGCTCCTAAGCCAACCCTCAAGCTAGAGAGCCCTATGCTATCCCTAACCTCAGGGATACTGCTAATGGTGGAGAGGCCTGAGTCTTCTTTCTGGCCCTACTCCTGCTCCTGACCAGTTCTGATCTTCTTCCCTCTCCCCCTCCCTACAAGGAGGGACAGAACAGGAGTGTGTTGAGAACCACAGAAATAGGATGGGAAACCAGGGCTCCTAAGTATTCTCAGGAATACTCTTAAGGGTGAAGAGGCCTGAGTTTTCTTCCTGGCCCTGCTCCTGATCAGTACTGATCTTCTTCCCTCTCCCCCTCCCTCCAAGGAGGGACGGAACAGGAGCGTGTTGAAAACCACAGAAAGAGATTGGGAAACCAGGGCTTCTAAGCTGACCCTAATCTCAGGAATACGCTTAATGGTAAAGAGGACTGAGTCTTCATCCTGGCCCTGCTCCTGAACAGTACTGATCTCATTCTTTCTCCCCCTCTTTCCAGGGAGGGACGGGACAGGAGTGTGTTGAAAACCACAGAAATAGGATGGGAAACCAGGGCTCCTAAAATGACCCTAATCTGAGGGATACTCCTAATGGTGAAGAGGCCTGAGTCTCCTTCCGGGCCCTGCTCCTGACCAGTCCTGATCTTTTTCACTCTCCCCTCCCTCTAGGGAGAGACAGGACAGAAGTATGTTGAAAACCACAGAAATAGACAGACAAGGGAAAAAACAAACAAAAGTCTGTTACTCAGCACATACACACAGAGGTATTAGACAAAAAGAGATTAGGAAGAAAGCAAGATCAGGAAGGAAGCAACAAGACAACAGGTGTAAACTCCACAAAGCTTGGGATACGAAAGCTCACAGACCAATAGAGCTATAGCAGACCAACCATACCTATAGGTAGCATGGGTAGAAGATTTCATCCAGCATAAATAGGAGGGGATCAGATGTGATTGGCTTCTTTACCACATGTGATCACAAGGGGCTAACAAGCAGACTAGCAGAGATTAACTCTTAGTAGACTGTCTATGAATCAGCACACAGCAGGCTGATGCCTGAGTCTGCCTGTGTTGATCCCAGACACCAGAGAAGCCATCTGGTAGAGTGTCAGAATCTGTAATCTGAACAGAGCCCAATAAATGTATTCATAACAAATTTGTCCAAATTGAATTTCTGGAGACTTGCTTAACTCTAAGATATAAATCCAACCAGATAAGATTGATTTATTCCAATGTGGTGGTCATATACAGATGATATTCACAAAGGTCCATCAGAGAAGATTCTCCTTCAACTTTATGTGATAATGGACATTCAATACTTCCTGTCCCCCTAAAATTGTGTCATCTTATTAAGTATTTGAAATGTTCGGATTCCATTTTTGGGGTGCAACCGATCATGTTTGTGACATATAGAGGTATTTTTGAAGTGTTAGACAGCTTTGTTTGAAGGTCATTGACACAATACTAGTCCCCAATGGTCAGGCAGTAGAAAACCCCATTAGGTGACTTTGGACACATTCACCACTAGGGTCATTCTTATGATTGTGGTTTCAGAAACAAGTAATCTGTCATGAATAAAAACTGGGCCAAAACTGAAAGGGCAGTTACTGGAGGTGGACACAAGGATAACAGGACAGGAGCTCAGAACCTGACAACTAGCTAGGTAGCAGACTGGTGACTGACTGACTAACTAGAGGTGTTGTGCAGGCACCTCCCATAATGGGAAGGTGCCTTAAATACACAGTGCCTCTCAGCCATAGGCTTAGGTGCACCTCCGAGAATCCTGAGCGGTATGTACAGGGCCCAGGAGGGGAAGGAGGCAGCAGGACACATGGATGGCCGGGGAAGTGGGGGGAGGAGGTGACCCAGCTGGGGCAGGGAGTAACCCTTTAGTGGGAGGGGCTTAATTTAGTGCCCACCATGAGGCGGGCGGCAGTTGCCACTTCCAGGGCAGTGACCGGCACTGTGGCAGCTGACCCGAAGGGCAGGTGACGGACTCAGGAATAGACAGGTACAAACAGGCTGACTGAGCAGGCAGTCCAGGTGGGTACAGACAGGAATGATGGGCATGGACAGGGTTAGGAAGGCAAGTACTGAAGGTGGGCAGGGTAACAGGACAGGAGCTCAGGACCTGACAACTAGCTAGGTAGCAGACTGGTGACTGACTAACTAGAGGTGTTGTGCAGGCACCTCCCATAATGGGAAGGTGCCTTAAATACACAGTGCCTCTCACCCATAGGCTTAGGTGCACCCCTGGGAATCCTAAGCCCGGGAGGGGAAGGAGGCAGCAGCACACGTGGATGGCTGGGAAAGTGGGGGGAGGAGGTGACCCGGCCGATGCAGGGAGTAAGTTGGTGTCTCTGCAGAAAAGCCAGAGCTACAGTGTCGTTTGAAACGTGCTATCTCTGATGACACAACCAAAAATGACTTACCGCTTTTAGGGAATCCAGTCTCAAGGTCAAATCAAGATAAAAAAGTCAAAATTAAAACTATTCGAACATAGCTCCATTCCCCCTTTTTACTTTTGGCTATAAAAACATTCCCAAAGTTCAAAAACATTCTAAAAAAAAAAAACCCTGATAAAGAAATAAAAATCTAACTTCTGCCAAGAATCCCATTTGTTTAATGACTCTGATTGCATTGAACTTACTTAAAAAATGTTTATGCCTCGGTAAAAATGAAGACAGAGCCCCGGTATCCTGGTGGCACCGCGTTATTTCCAAGAGTCCCTTGTAGAAAATTAAATCGGATTTTTACAATTCCTAGCTCAGAAGTTAATTGCGCGTGCATAACGGTGTCAAAAACTCCACGAATCCGAGCAAGTTCTAAAGGAGCTCATTGTTCTACCCATTGAGGGAACTATTATCATAAAACTCGGCACGAAGGGAACCGAGAAGATTGAACGGCAAAACAAACAGGCCTATTTCCCGGAGAAACAACAGACGGACTGATAGCATACAGCAAAAAAAGAAAATAAAAAAAAAAATACACAGAATAGAAATGAAGACATTATTTTTCGGGGGTTTATATTTGTATTCAATTGTTACCGGCAATTTGCTTATATTGTCACGGCTTGCTATCTCTTCAGCTCATTTTTTTTTTCTTGCGGGATATAATAGCTATGTTTGATTATCCAATCATAATAAGCCATAAAAACGGAAGCGGTATAGATTTCCCTTAAATTTGAAAAACGGAAAGCCATTAACTTGCACGGCACTTTAAGAAGTTAGCCTATTCAGAATGAATTCAATCCTCCAATGGCCCGGAGCCAGCGGTCTACAGAGTTATTGCAAGATCCTGCTTTAAGACGGCAATAACTCTTATTCTCTTTTTTTTTTCTTTTTTCTTTCCCCCCTTCTTTTCGCTGAAACATCTCGGAGAAGGCGAAATATATTCACAATATTTTCCAAAGACATGACTTAAGACTACACTCCCGGCATTGTGAAGCCAGACGAGCGGTGGGGTATTAATCTTATCCAGAAAATTAATTTTCATAGAACTTAGATTAAATTTGTAGGGTCCCGGGAAAGGGGGGAAGAGATGTCCCCAATTAAACCGATGTTTTTATATTAGTGGCTCTTTTTCGGAGTAAAGTCACAATATTCGCTTGACTTTGAAGACGGTGTTAGAATAAAATGAAGGAAGATCAGAGATGGCCATGATAATAATCAGGCAGCTTTCAGCAGCTGCTTGACACCAACGCACATCTAACAATACTTTTCCCATGTCTTTGATGCACCTTTTATTATTATTATTATTATTATTATTTATTACCTTAAGGCTATGTACAGATGCTGCATATTTGGTGCTGAAATTTTCTGCATCAAATCTGCCCCTTCTAGCAGAAAAAAGCACCAGAAAATGCAACCGGTTTTGATCTGGTTTTGGTGTGTTTTTGGTGTGTTTTTGGTCTGGTTTTGGTCTGGCTTTGGTCCGGTTTTGATGTGGTTTTGGTTCGGTTTTGATGTGGTTTTGGTCTGGTTTTGGTGTCAGTTTGGTCTTGTTTTGGTCCAGTTTTGGACTGGGTTTGGTCTGGCTTTGGTCCGATTTTGATGTGGTTTTGGTCCAGTTTTGGTTCGGTTTTGATGTGGTTTGGTCTGGTTTTGGCCTGGTTTTGGTGTGGTTTTGATGTGGTTTTGGTCTGGCTTTGGTTCGGTTTTGATGTGGTTTTGGTTCGGGTTTGATGTGGTTTTGGTCTGGTTTTGGTGTCAATTTGGTCTAGTTTTGATGTGGTTTTGGTCCAGTTTTGGTCCGGATTTAGTCTGGCTTTGGTCCGGTTTTGGTCTGGTTTTGATGTGGTTTTGGTCCAGTTTTGGTTCGGTTTTGATGTGGTTTGGTCTGGTTTTGGTGTGGGCTTGGTTGAGTTTTGGTGTGGGCTTGGTCGAGATGTGGTTTTGGTCTAGTTTTGGATCGGTTTTGATGTGGTTTTGGTCTGGTTTTGGTGTGGGCTTGGTCAAGTTTTGGTGTGGTTTTGGCCTGGTTTTGGTGTGGTTTTGGTCCGGTTTTGGTCTGGCTTTGGTGCAGTTTTGGTCCAGTTTTAATCTGGTTTTGGTCCAGTTTTGATCCAGTTGTAGTCCATTTTTTTTCCATGCCTCTTTTAGTCAAGTCAATGGCTAAAAGTGCTGAAAAAAAAAACAGGAAAAAACGACCCCAACTGACATGCTGCAGATTTTTCCTGCATCAAAATCTGCACCATATTTTCAAGGAAAAAAAATGCAATGTTGGCACAGAACTTAGAAATCTCTTAGACTTTCCTGGTTTGAGGAGAGGCATGCAGATTCTGGTGCAGATTTTAAAATAAATGCATCAAAAAAAAGGCATCAAAAACTGCAGCGTGTGCACAATGCCTAAGACCACGGCCTAGAAAAGGATCTAAACACCCAACTTACCACGTCATATTAAACGAGCTAATTGTACATTTAGGAAAATGCATTTTAAAATATGATTGCAAAAAAAATCTCAAATGTTTCAATTTATTGCGAATTTCTAACGGGGAAGAGCCACAAACAAGCTAGTTAAGCTGTCACACACGTCGAAAAGTCAGACCTGCAGATAGAGCAAAATTAATCCTCACGCTAGAAATCCCGTTTGGTACATGTCAAGATCTGACACACGCGATAGTAATTTTTTTTTCCTTTTTGACATCACTATTTTAATTGAAAATTAGTGTTTTCTGAAATGTGAGACTATAAAAAGCAGCTGAGATTTTATATATGGTTTTTATGTTTTTTTTCTTCTTTTTCTACCTTTGATCAGTGAGGATTTGTCAGCAAAGCAGTAAAAAAAAAAATGGATTTGGCGAGGATGAAAGAAATTTTTTTTGTTTTACAAGGGTCACAAAAATAAAATGTCATATTTGAAGGGATGGAAGGCAGGCGGGATAAAATGTATCGGAGCTATAAATATGTACGGTGGTGAAACATGATAGTGGCTCTACAAGTAACACCGGAATATCGATCGTGATAAATGCAAAAGGGACTGAGGAGACATAAAAAATATATACTGTATATATTTTTGAATATTTTTTGCATTCAAAATTGAACTATTATATGAAACTGTGCAAACTTGTATGGGGGGAGGGGGGGTTCTTACCCTCCTGGGCAATCCAGACTGGATTTTACAAGGACTGAGAGGAGAGATACTCTGCAGAGAGGGGCTCTGTATAGGAAGGCTGAAAGGATAAACTGCAAGATGAGGCTGGGAATTGTTTAGTTGTGTTTGTTGCCTGTTGTTAACAGATCAGTGATGTGATCATTGATCTGTCAGCAACAAGCAACAAACAAAGCTAAATTAATCTCAGCCCCTCTATATAGAGCCCCATCCTACAGTATACAATATATTCAATCAGCCTATCTATATAGAGCCTTATCTTGCAGTATATTCCATGAGCCCCTCTATATAGAGCCCCATCCTGCAGTATGTTCAATCATGCACAAGGAGTAGAGGAAAAAAATAGCTCCTAATCAGGAGATCCAAAAAAAACTTCTTTATTGCAAAAACCATGCATATAAAAACATAGTGCAATATTAAAAGTAGACCACATGTACACGTTTCAGGCCCCAAAAACATGGCCTGTCTTAGAACCGGGCATCTAATCTTTTCACTTCATGAATTGCAAGTTCTAGGTTTGCTGTTAGATTTTTTTGTTCTCTATATTAGTATATTAAATCATCCCTTCTATATAGAGCCCCATCCTGCAGTATATTCCATCAGCCCCTCTATATAGAGCCCCATCCTACAGTATATTCCATCAGCCCCTCTATATAGAGCCCTATCCTACAGTATATTCCATCAGCCCCTCTATATAGAGCCCTATCCTACAGTATATTCCATCAGCCCCTCTATATAGAGCCCTATCCTACAGTATATTCCATCAGCCCCTCTATATAGAGCCCTATCCTACAGTATATTCCATCAGCCCCTCTATATAGAGCCCCATGCTACAGTATAGTCTATCAACCCCTCTATATAGAGCTCAATCCTGCAGTATATTCCATCAGCCCCTCTATATAGAGCCCTATCCTACAGTATATTCCATCAGCCCCTCTATATAGAGCACCATGCTACAGTATATTCCATCAGCCCCTCTATATAGAGCCCCATCCTACAGTATATTCCATCAGCCCCTCTATATAGAGCCCTATCCTACAGTATATTCCATCAGCCCCTCTATATAGAGCCCCATCCTACAGTATATTCCATCAGCCCCTCTATATAGAGCCCCATCCTACAGTATATTCCATCAGCCCCTCTATATAGAGCCCCATCCTGCAGTATATTCCATCAGCCCCTCTATATAGAGCCCTATCCTACAGTATATTCCATCAGCCCCTCTGTATAGAGCCCCATGCTACAGTACAGCCTATCAACCCCTCTATATAGAGCTCAATCCTGCAGTATATTCCATCAGCCCCTCTATATAGAGCCCCATTCTGAAGTATATCACATCAGCCCCTCTATATAGAGCCCCATCCTGCAGTATATTCCATCAGCCCCTCTATATAGAGCCTCACCCTTCAGTATATTCCATCAGCCCCTCTGTATAGAGCCTCATCCTTCAGTATATTCCATCAGCCCCTCTATATAGAGCCGCAAGCTACAGTATAGTCTATCAACCCCTCTATATAGAGCTCAATCCTGTAGTATATTCCATCAGCCCCTCTATATAGAGCCCCATCCTGCAGTATATCCCATCAGCCCCTCTATATAGAGCCCCATCCTGCAGTATATTCCATCAGCCCCTCTATATAGAGCCTCATCCTGCAGTATATTCCATCAGCCCTTCTATATAGAGCCCCATCCTGCAGTATATTCCATCAGCCCCTCTATATAGAGCCTCATCCTTCAGTATATTCCATCAGCCCCTCTATATAGAGCCGCATCCTGCAGTATATTCCATCAGCCCCTCTGTATAGAGCCCCATCCTGCAGTATATTCCATCAGCCCCTCTATATAGAGCCCCATCCTGCAGTATATTCCATCAGCCCCTCTATATAGAGCCGCATCCTGCAGTATATTCCATCAGCCCCTCTATATAGAGCCGCATCCTGCAGTATATTCCATCAGCCCCTCTATATAGAGCCGCATCCTGCAGTATATTCCATCAGCCCCTATATATATAAAGCCCTATCTTGCAGTATATTCCATCAGCCCCTCTATATAGAGCCGCATCCTGCAGTATATTCCATCAGCCCCTCTATATAGAGCCGCATCCTGCAGTATATTCCATCAGCCCCTCTATATAGAGCCGCATCCTGCAGTATATTCCATCAGCCCCTCTATATAGAGCCGCATCCTGCAGTATATTCCATCAGCCCCTCTATATAAATCTCTATCCTCTTGTTTCAGCCCCAAACTGCAGTATAGTTTTTCTCTCAGCACCTGTAAAGAGCCCATCCTCTAATTCAGGGGTGGTCAATTAATTTTCCTGCGGAGCCACATGAGGGACCGTGACTGGTGTGGAGACCGAACCAATAGGCTGAAATGAATTCTGCTCAATATAATTAACATATAAAAATTATTATTTTATAATAATATTAATTGCATCACTCAATATTGAGCAAAATTAAGTATACTACTGACATCCCGCTATATACAGTATGAGCACAAATACCGCTCTCCCTAGATACAGGATGAGCCCCCATATAGAGCCCTATATATAGTATGAGCCCCCACACAGCAATTATACAGTATGAGCCCCCACATATCCTCCTATATACAGTATGAGTCCCCACATATCCTCCTATATAAAGTATGAGCCCCCACATATCCTCCTATATACAGTATGAGCTCCCACACAGCCTCCTATATACAGTATGATCCCCCACATAACCTTTTAAATATAGCATGAGCCCCCACATACCTTTATATACTTTATAAGCCCCCACATAGCCTCCTATATATATTATAAGGCCCATATAGCCTCCTATTTACAGTATGAGCCCCCAAATAGCCTCCTATATACAGTATGAGCCCCCAAATAGCCTCCTAAATATAGCATGAGCCCCCACATAACCTCCTATATACTTTATGAGCCCCCACATAGCCTCCTATATACATTATAAGGCCCATATAGCCTCCTATTTACAGTATGAGCCCCAAAATAGCCTCCTATATACAGTATGAGACCCCACATAGCCTCCTATATACATTATAAGGCCCATATAGCCTCCTATTTACAGTATGAGCCCCCAAATAGCCTCCTATATACAGTATGAGCCCCCAAATAGCCTCCTAAATATAGCATGAGCCACCACATAGTCTCCTATATATAATATGAGCCTCCACACAGCCTCCTACATACATGCAAACATCCCATACACAAGAAAAAAACACCACATACTCACATTGCTCCTGTTCCCTTGCTGCCCTGCTCAGGTCTCTGGTGCACTGACATACTCACATTGCTCCTGTTCCCTTGCTGCCCTGCTCAGGTCTCTGGTGCACTGACATACTCACATTGCTCCTGTTCCCTTGCTGCCCTGCTCAGGTCTCTGGTGCACTGACACTATGCACAGAACACGTGATGATGTAATGTCATTGTGTCTATTGTGTCTCAGGCTGATTGGTGGAAGATGGAGCCAGAGGCACCAACCTCCACCAATGTGTATACTGCTGTCTGCATCCTGTGTATGCAAATAGCGGAGACATGAGGTGGCGGGTAGCGGAGGATGGACAATGGTGGAGGGCATTGTGCACTTTTCCCAGCCCTTCTCTAGTACATTGCTCCATTCAGCTCCCTGTTACTAGCCAATCCGGCAGGATATCTCTCTTCTCAGTCCCTGTATGTAGCTAATCCTGCATTATATCTCTCCTCTTAGCCCCTATGCAATGAGCCTTGACCTCTACTAAAACCAACTAATTATGTAAAACCACACAGGGAACAACTGATGTAGATGGCAGAAGATAAAATTAGTCAGGTCAGGTCAAGTGTGCACAGGATCATAAGGCGCACTCTACACTTACTGATAAGTCAAAAGAGGTAGGGCTAGTCAAGAGCACACAGGAGAGGGAGAGAAGAGCCTGCAGCACTGGGGGGTAGCAGGCTGCTGTTGGGAAACGTAGTTTTAGCAGATAAGAACAGGACCTCCCAATCTGCTAGATGAAACAGGATGCAAAGAAAGGCAGAAAGAGATGAAAAAAAGACATAAACATACAAGGGAGGAAGTTGATAGATCGATATATGGATAGATGATAGATAGATAGATATAGATAGATAGATAGAGGGATAGATAGATATAGATAGATAGATAGAGGGATAGATAGAGGGATAGATAGATAGATAGAGGGATATATAGATAAATAGATAGAGGGATAGATAGTTAGAAAGCTAGATAGTCTGTATATAGATAGTCTGGGCAGCGAAGGTAAATGTTGTGGGTACATGCCCTTTGTTTCCGCCACGTTGGGCTCATGTTGAATACCGTTATATACAGTGTGTCCACCCATATCCTGTCCACCGCCATTAACTTGAGAACGGCGGCAGCTATAGGCATAGAAGTGGTGTCTAGGTATAGTAAAGTAGCCATGCGCTACGCAATGAAACCAGCATTCAATGTTTTGGGGGGTCATGGGTTTCATATCATAGCATTTTTGTATACAAGGTGTCAATTCGTATTGAATTGATGATGCCCTACAATTTTTTTATTCACTTTTTTTCTCTATCTCGTTCCGTTTTCGAGATAAAAATGCTAACTCCGTTGTTTTCCACCAGGTGGCGCTATAGGTGGTTTCATTCCATAGCGCATGGCTACTTTACTATAGCTAGACACCACTTCTATGCCTATAGCTGCCATCATTCTCAAGTTAATGGCGGTGGACAGGATATGGGTGGACACACTGTATACTCCTTACCTCCCTCTATGGCAGTATTTTGCTCTCACTCCGTATATATCTGCGTCTCTGTCTCTATGAGGTTGTGTTTCCAGGACACGTGAATGCGCCATTGTCCTGACCTGGGTTAATCTGATTTCAGATAAAGAATATGGCGTGTTTCAGTTAGCGATCCTGGGCGTCCTCCCTGCGAGGCGATCGGCATTGTGTCCTCATGAATAGATTCCAGGGAGGCTTCTGATGAGATGTATCTGCGAGGTAGGAAGAAGCATTGACCTTTCGTGGCGAGGCGCAGCGCAGGCCGCCAGTGACTGTATTGTATATGTATATATATATATATATATATACCGCACTTTCATGCTCTCATTCAGGGCTGTGCCCCGTCTGTTCCCTGGCATCGCACAATATGCCGGCATTTGTCAGTGCAGTCAGTGACAGGCCTGTGTTCTCCTCGTTTTATGCTGTTCCCTCATAGATCAGTAGCTCCGGTGGTATCAGCTTCCCTCACAATGTTTTTCTGTGGAGATTCGGATCTATCTGATCACACAACAGAGGGAACTCGCAGACGCCTGGTTTCTGGTTTCTGCACACCTGACAGCGATGAATGCAAAGCCACATCATTCATTTACAAAAATCCTGCGTAAAACATATCAGTAGAGAATCTCCAAAAACATAATGATTTTGTAAATTGGCGATTAAAAGCGTTTTTTTTCTCTTCAATTTAGACTTTATATACCACTAGCCGTATTACCGAGCGCCGCCAGGAGAGCAACGGACTATTCTTAACTAGAGCAAAATAAAATACGTCACAAAAAATGATTTTGCACATAAAAGTCTCAAGCTATCCAGTTTTTGTGAGTGTGTCTCTGTCTATGTGTGTATGTCTTCCGGTATGTGTCTCTTTGAGTGTCTCTTTCTCTGTGTGTGTCTTTCTGTCTCTGTGTATGTGTCTGTGTGTGTGTCTCTGTGTGTCTTTCTGTGAGCATTTCTGTTAGTCTCTTTCTGTGTGTCTCCTTCTGTGTGTTTCTTTCTGTATGCCTCTTTCTGTCTGTGTGTATCTTTCTGTGTGTGTTTATTTGTGTGTCTCTTTCTGTGTTTCGTTCTGTGTGTCTCTTTTTGTCTGTGTGTGTCTCTTATTGTGTGTCTCTTACTGTGTGTCTCTTTCTGCGTGTTTCTCTTTCTATGTATGTGTTTTTTTCTGTTTGTGTGTCTCTTTCTGCGTGTGTTTAATTCTGTGTCTCTTTCTGTGTGTTTCTTTCTGTGTATGTGTCTTTCTGTGTATGTGCCTCTATCTGTGTGTCTCCTTCAGTGTGTTTCTTTCTGTCTGTGTGTATCTTTCTGTATGTTTCTTTGTGTGTCTCTTTCTGTGTTTCATTCTGTGTCTCTTTCTGTCTGTGTGTCTCTGTCTGTGTGTCTCTTTCTGTGTCTCTTTCTGTGTGTCTCTTATTGTGTGTCTATTACTGTGTGTCTCTTTCTGTGTGTTTCTATTTCTATGTATGTGTTTTTATTCTGTTTGTGTGTCTCTTTCTGTGTGTGTTTCTTTCTGTGTCTCTTTCTGTGTGTTTCTTTCTGTGTATGTGTCTCTTTCTGTGTGTCTCTTTCTGCATGTATTTCTGTGTTTCTCTGTGTGTTTCTTTTTGTGTCTGTGTCTCTTTCTGTGTGTTTCCTATTGTGTGTCTCTTTCTGTGTGTGTCTCTTACTCTGTGTGTGTGTGTGTGTGTGTGTGTATGTGTGTGGGATCTCTCTGTGTGTCTCTTTCTCTATCCATAATAATAGTCTATAACAACAGATCCATTTCCACCTCCATTGACTTTAATGTCAGCACATTTTTTGGAAATAACTGTAAAGCAAGGGGTTAAATTTTCCCCTCAAAACATAGTCTATAACATTCCCTCAGTCAAATGAGGGCTGATTACTGTCGCGCATATTCATGATGCACGACACAGCCGACCCGGAAGCAGCTGCTGCGGAGGTCAGCGCCGGCCGGATGCTGCACCGCGGGAGCGATCAGCACCATGGACAGCGGGAGCGCGCCCAGGTGAGTTGATTTCTAAGTGCAATCACGGGCCACGAAGAACGGAGCCCGGATTGCACTTAAACAACCCACGTGTGCTGTTATTCACGGCACACGCAGGGACATGTGCATGTTTTACACGCCAGTGAAAAACGTCAGTGTTTTTCACTGACGTGTGAAACGGACCATAGATAGATAGATAGATAGATAGATAGATAGATGAGAAAGACCTATAGAATGTCCCACCTCCCTGTATCTTCTAAGCTGGCACCCTTTAGTGACTTTCATGTGGCACTAAAGGGTGCTTAGCCTTGTATTTAGCCATAAAATAAATAAATAATTAAAAAAAAACGACGTGAGGTCCCCCCATCTTTTGTAGCCAGCTAGAGTAAAGCAGACGGCTGCAGCCTGCAAATCACAGCTGGCAGCTTCACCTTGGCTGGTAATACAAAATAGAGGGCACCCCACGCTGTTATTTTACATTAAATAAATAATTTAAAGCAAAAAACAAAATTGGATCACCAGCCAAGGTAAAGCTGTGGTCTGGAATTCTCAGACTAGGGAGGTCCACAGTTATTGGACACTCCCCAGCCTAAAAATAGCAGGCTGCAGCCGCCCCAGAAGTGGCGCATACATTAGACGTGCCAATCCTGGCGCTTCACCCCAGCTCATCCCGCGCCCTGGTGCGTTGGCAAACGAGGTAATATATGGGGTTGATGCCAGATGTGTAATGTCACCTGGCATCAAGCCCTGGGGTTGGTGAGGTCAGGCGTCTATCAGATACCCGACTTCACCAACCCAGTCAGTAAGAAATAAAAAATAGACAACAAAAAAAGTTTTATTTGAAAAAACACTCCCCAAAACATTCCCTCTTTAACCAATTTATTGAAAAGAACAATCAATTCCACGTCCGGCGTAATCCAATAAGGGGGGGGGCCACGGCGATCCATACCATAGTCGCTGTCCCAGTCAATGAAGAACAGAATGTTCCCCATTGGCTGGGAGAGCAATGCAGTGACCTGAGCTAACATCAATAGGTCAGCCCAGGTCACTGCAGGGGATGCCGAGCGCTGCCATAAGGAGCATAGATGAGATCATTACCTTCTGTGATCATCTCCTGTACTGCTGACGTCAGCGCTGTCACTGACTTGTATGCCCGCCGCGTTGTCAGAAGTATCGCGAGAGCCCGTGACGTCACCGCTAGTGACAGTCTCGGGCCGCTCGCGAGACGGGCATAGACAGCAGTGACCGCGGTGACGTCAGGAGGCAGGAGATCGTCACAGCAGGTAATGATCTCACCTCCTGACAGCAGCGATCGTCATCCCCGCGGTTCCCAGCACTGCAGGGTGTCAGTGTCTGCCTGCGCTGCCGCGTGACAGGCTGCTGACACTGCAGGCAGACACTGACACACAGCAGTGCAGGCAGCCGCGAGGCCGGAGCAGGACACAGACTGCACGGGCACCTGGAGGTCGCACGGAAGCGCTTCTGTGCGGCGTCCAGGGAGTGCGACGTCTGTGTTTACTCTGCTCCGCCTCCTTTTCCTGGCATAATGACATCGCTTCCTGCAAAAACGCAGGCAGCGATGAGCATTCCCGCAGGTAAATCGCGGCTATACCGGGGGTATACCGCACATCATTTGCTACCTGCGGTGTACCCCCGGAATTTCGCGATTACATTACAGTGAATGGAGTGAAATTCCGGGGGTACACCGCAGGTACCTGCGGAAAATAATGGACATGCTCATTTTCTCAAGAAAGTTTCTCGAGAAAAATCCGCACAGTGCGCACAGCTATTTTTTTTTCTCATAGGATTTGCTGGGAAATGTCTGCACAAAGATTGCAGATATTTCTCAAGAAATTTCTGCAGCAAATCCGCGGGTAAATCCGCAGGCAAAACGGCCTAGTGCGCACAGAGCCTAAGTAATGCCATATACGGCTATGGGTACATAGATTGTAACAGCTGCTCACTGCTGTCTTGTCACACACTATATGTAATGTTTATTCAGTTTTTTCTATGACTTTCCTTCCGTATTTCTATTACTGAGCCATAAAGTCCTATCACTATCCAAATTCACAACACAATGGCTGCTGCATTCCCTGCCTCTGCTTTTATACAGGCTATGATAGTCTTTCCTGATTGACTCTGCTATCCCATGATAGTTGCAAGGCATTGTGGGTAAGCATGCAAGGCCACCCCTGAGCTCATGTGAGCCTTCTCTTCATTATGCAGTTTTATTTATTCTGATTTGTGCAAAGTGAATCACAAACTGTTCAAATTTACCATGTTCAGCGATTTTCCTTAAAGGGTTATTCCCATTTTCAAGATCCTCTCCCAGTATGTAGTAGGTGTAATAATAATAATATTAGCAAATACCTCCAATTAGAAATGTAGTATAATTCTCCTGATTTACTGTCACTTACCTCATGTGCAGGGCATTGCAGGACCTTAGGTATCCATGGTTACAATCACTCATATAGTCAAAGTTAGTTAGTTGCTAGTGGTCATAACCATGAAGATACCTAAGGTCCTGCAATGCCCTGCACATGAGGTTAGCGACAGTGAATCAGAACTATACTACATTTCTAATTGGAGGTATTTGCTAATATTATTATTATTACATCTACTACATATTTGGACAGGGTCTTGGAAATTGGAATAATCCCTTAAAATTGAAGACAATTTCAATTTCCATCATATTGATTCTGTCATTTCTATCAAATAGATAGGCTATAATAATAGAATACAATTATTATAATACTGCCCCCTATGTACAAGAATATAACTACTATAATACTGCCCCTATGTACAAGAATATAACTACTATAATATTGCTCCTATGTAGAAGAATATAACTACTCTAATACTGCCCCTATGTACAAGAATATAATTACTATAATACTGCTCATATGTACAAGAATATAACTACTATAATACTGCCCCTATGTACAAGAATATAACTACTATAATACTGCCCCTATGTACAAGAATATAACTACTATAATACTGCCCCTATGTACAAGAATATAACTACTGTAATACTGCCCCTATGTACAAGAATATAATTACTATAATACTGCTCATATGTACAAGAATATAACTACTATAATACTGCCCCTATGTACAAGAATATAACTACTATAATACTGCCCCTATGTACAAGAATATAACTACTATAATACTGCTCCTATGTACAAGACTATAACTACTATAATACTGCCCCTATGTACAAGAATATAACTACTATAATACTGCCCATATGTACAAGAATATAACTACTATAATACTGCACCTATGTACAAGAATATAACTACTATAATACTGCCCATATGTACAAGAATATAACTACTATAATACTGCCCCTATGTACAAGAATATAACTACTGTAATACTGCCCCTATGTACAAGAATATAATTACTATAATACTGCTCATATGTACAAGAATATAACTACTATAATACTGCCCCTATGTACAAGAATATAACTACTATAATACTGCCCCTATGTACAAGAATATAACTACTATAATACTGCTCCTATGTACAAGACTATAACTACTATAATACTGCCCCTATGTACAAGAATATAACTACTATAATACTGCCCATATGTACAAGAATATAACTACTATAATACTGCACCTATGTATAAGAATATAACTACTATAATACTGCCCCTATGTACAAGAATATAACTACTATAATACTGCCCCTATGTACAAGAATATAACTACTATAATACTGCCCCCTATGTACAAGAATACAACTACTATAATACTGCCCCTATTTACAGGAATATAATTACTATAATACTGCCCCTATGTACAAGAATATAACTACTATAATACTGCCCCTATGTACAAGAATATAACTACTATAATACTGCCCCCTATGTACAAGAATACAACTACTATAATACTGCCCCTATTTACAGGAATATAATTACTATAATACTGCCCCTATGTACAAGAATATAACTACTATAATACTGCCCCTATGTACAAGAATATAACTACTATAATACTGCTTCTATGTACAAGAATATAACTACTATAATACTGCCTCCTATGTACAAGAATATAACTACTATAATACTGCCCCTATGTACAGGAATATAACTACTATAATACTGCTCCTATGTACAGGAATATAACTACTATAATACTGCTCCTATGTACAAGAATATAACTACTATAATACTGCCCCTATGTACAAGACTATAACTACTATAATACTGCCCCTATGTACAAGAATATAACTACTATAATACTGCCCCTATGTACAAGAATATAACTACTATAATACTGCCCCTATGTACAAGACTATAACTACTATAATACTGCCCCTATGTACAAGAATATAACTACTATAATACTGCCCCTATGTACAGGAATATAACTACTATAATACTGCCCCTATGTACAGGAATATAACTACTATAATACTGCCCCTATGTACAAGAATATAACTACTATTATACTGCTCCTATGTACAGGAATATAACTACTATAATACTGCCCCTATGTACAGGAATATAGGTCTATCGTCTTCTGATGTTCTGTAGTTTCTCTTTTAATCACTTTGACCTTGAAGATTTTTTCTTTCCTCTTGAAGAAGATATTTTATAGCGTTGCACCGTCTGTTATCGTCTGTATTATATACATATTTCATTTCTTTTTTTTTTTTAGGTCCTTGGCAGTGGAAATTAAGTTTTACTACAAGGAAAGTTCTTCACGGCAGCTGAGATGTAAAAAAAAAATTAATTCATGTATTAAATGAAAGAAGAACGAGGGCCAAGGAGCAGAACACCTCCGGTGACAGCCGTGACCTTTCGTCTTTATAGATTTGTCTGAAGCCGTTCAGTTGCAGGAAGGTCTATAATAAAGTGTGGACTGGGAGGATTATACAGTCAACATCTATGTGTTATTGTTATGTGGCGGTATTACACATTGGCACAGGCTGGCAGTATAAATTAACCATCTCTTATAGCAAATACTTGTGAGTATATCCAATAAGCTAAACATGTTGAGGAGTCAATAAAAATGAGTATTTCAGCATAATATCACCAGTTGTGTGTGGTTGCCTAGCCCAGTTCATCCAGATCCTCCTGGTTCATAAACAGAATTCTAGAACTACAGAAAAGACTGACACCTTCACAAGCAAGAGAATGTGGATTTATGGACCGCTGCAGTTCTATGGACATTATATTGACTTCTATTACTCTGCCAGTAATGGTTGCATGGTTTGGCGGTATAACAGTAGCGTTACAGTAGCAGCCCAATTCTTTTTGACCGCTGCACCTTATAAATTCCTCCTCCCTGTGGAGTTGCTGTTGGGGGAAGGGAGTGGTACTGGGGGTCGCCCTCTTTGTAGAGATGGATGAAGTCAGATTCCCAATTTTCTTAAACTCCCCCTATAAGACCTCCTTCAAATGTCCGTGCAAAAAAACAAACGCTTTGCATGGTCTGAATGTCCGCAGAACATTCAGACCATGCAAAACGTTTGTTTTTTTGTGTGTGTTCCATGTGCTGTTTGTGTGCTATCTGTGTGACATCTGGATAGCACACGGACCGCATGAACTTGTATACTTACCTGTCTCCGGTGCTGCTGTCACATCTACTTCCGAGTCCACAGTCAATGCAGTGAATATTCATGAGACATAATCAGCGGGCCCAGAAGCAACAGCAGCACCGGAGACAGGTAAGTATAAAAAATTACGTATGTCCGTCCGTGTGTGTGTGTTCTGTGTGCTACATGTGTGACACACAGAAAAAACAAACTTGTATACTTACCTGCCTCTGGTGCTGCTGTCACACTTGCTTCCAAGTCCACAGTACTTCTTCAGAATATTTATGAAGCGTAATGAGCAGGACCTGGAAGCAACAGCACCTTCGGAGTCAGGTAAGTATAAAAATTACGTACTGTATATCCGCCCGTATGTGTGGTCTGTGTGTGACACATGGATAGCATGAACTTGTATACTTACCTGTCTCCAGCTCGTACCTGTCTCCACTTACTTCTGGGTCCACAGTCAGCGCAGTGAATATTCATGAGGCATAATGAGCAGGCCGGAAACAACAGCAGCACTGCAGACAGGTAAGTCTAAAAATGTCATATCTCTGTCCATGTGTGCGTGTGTGTTCTGTGTGCTACCCGTGTGACACACAGTAAGCACGAACTTGTATACTTGCCTGCCTCCCGTGCTGCTGTCACACTTGCTTCCGGGTCCACAGTCAGTGCAGTGAATATTCATGAGGCATAATAAGCAGAACCCTGAAGGATGTGTGACAGCAGCGTTGGAGACAGGAAAGTATAAAAATACATTTATTTATAAGTGACGTGTTTCCTCTGGTACGTGTCACATGGATCAAAGTAAATATTCATGAGTATAATGAGCAGATCTGGAAGCAACAGCAGAGGCAGCAGAGACAGCAGCGCCGGAGACAGGTAAGTATAAAAATACTTCTATTTCTCTGTGACACGTGTTTCTTCTGGTACGTGTCACACTGATGTCACATGGATCACAGTGAATATTCATGAGCATACTGAGCAGACCCAGAAGCAACAGCAGAGGCAGAGACAGCAGCGCTGGAGACAGGTAAGTATAAAAACACAATTTATTTCTCAGTGGCATGTGTTTCCTCTGGTACGTGTCGTGTTGATGTCATATGGATCCCAGTGAATATTCATGAGCATACTGAGCAGACCCAGAAGCAACAGCAGAGGCATAGACAGCAGCGCTGGAGACAGGTAAGTATAAAAACACAATTTATTTCTCAGTGACATGTGTTTCCTCTGGTACGTGTCGTGTTGATGTCATATGGATCCCAGTGAATATTCATGAGCATAATGAGCAGACTCGGAAGCAACAGCAGAGGCAGAGACAGCAGCGCTGGAGACAGGTAAGTATAAAAACATAATTTATTTCTCAGTGACATGTGTTTCCTCTGGTATGTGTCGTCTTGATGTCATATGGATCCCAGTGAATATTCATGAGCATAATGAGCAGACTCGGAAGCAACAGCAGAGGCAGAGACAGCAGCGCTGGAGACAGGTAAGTATCAAAACATAATTTATTTCTCAGTGACATGTGTTTCCTCTGGTATGTGTCGTGTTGATGTCATATGGATCCCAGTGAATATTCATGAGCATAATGAGCAGACTCGGAAGCAACAGCAGAGGCAGAGACAGCAGCGCTGGAGACAGGTAAGTATAAAAGTACATGTATTTCTCAGTGACCCGGTATGTGTCTCACTGATGTCACATGGATCATATCAGTGTGCGGTCCATGTGACATCCGTTCTGCTGGCAGAAAACTGACATGTTGCCGTGTGTAGCACACGGACACGCATGTGCTCCACAGGACAGTGTAAAAACATGGATGTGTGCACAAACCCATTAATTTCAATGGGTCATTGATTGTATGTTCATATAAAAACAAACGTCACACGTACTGGAGACACGGATGTATGAAGAAGGCCTAAGACAATAAAGTGTTTTCTTTTGTGTGTGTGTTGGTTTTAGCGGTGGGGTGGAAGGGGGGGGGTGCAGATACTTTTTTCATGTCAGATCCCAGTGAATCTTTATGTACTGGGACCGTCTTACTGGTAATGACTCCAGTTGCCGGTTCCAGTTCTCTCAGGAGGTTCCAGTTCTAAAGATAATATTTTGCTCAGAAAGCTATATTGTGTGACAAATGAGGGATTAGGACCTTAAAGCAATAAGCACTTGTGTTTTCTCACAAAACATTCCCCGGCCGGAGGGCGATCCCTCGCCTATTACTGGGTGGAAAACCATTTTTTATCCAATGCAAGTAACAACGTCAACACTCGCTTCCCAAAAAAATCCGAAAAAATTCTCAACCTTGGTTATAAAGGCCACAATAACCAACTTTACAGATAATGACCTTCACGGATTCAATCAAATTTGTCCGAGAAATTCAATTTGCATCGAATTTATTCAATGCAAATCGAATCTGCCTTATTGCGCTCTGGGGTCGCCCTCCTCGACCGTCGGGATCAAAAATTTTGACGCCAACACAAATTTTGCTTTTCACAATTTAGTGTTTTTCGATGTTCTAGTTACTCAAGTAGAATTAGAAACATTTCGGAAGTTTTGAATCTTTTATTGACAAATACACAAAGTTTTTATAAACACTCAATATATACAGTGTTAGGCTATGTGTCCACGGGAGAATGTAGCTGCGGATTTTTCTGCATCAAAATCCGCAGCTTTCCCGCAAAATCCGCACCTTTTCAAAGGTGCGGATTTGCCGCGGAATTGCTGCGGATTTGATGCTGATTTTTTTTTTTCCCCAATTTTAAAGCCAAAATCCGGATGAAAATCTGCAACAATAATTGACATGTTGCAGATTTTTCCGGATCAAAATCCGCACGAAATCCGCTGCGGAAAAATCCGCAGCGTGGGCACAGCATTTCCAAAATGCCATAGAAATGGCTGGGAAGTGCCTGAGCTGCAGGTTTTCGGGAAATCCACAGCTTTTCCGCGAGAAATCCGCGGCAAAATCCGCGCATTTTCCGCAGCGTGGGCACATAGCCTAAGGCTGTGTTCATGTGACACCTGGCTGCGCAACACTGTCCTCGGGAGCCTAGTTAACGGCAGCGGTGGTGCCCACACTCACCACAACCCGTGGGTGGCGTCACGAACTTACATCCCTAAACACCACGGCCTCAGCCGTGAACCTCCCTCACCGAAATCCCCTCACGTAGCGCCAGCCTCCCTTCAGAGCGACGTGACCCCCGGGTCCGGAGGCGCTCGAGACACCCACCAAACGAGCCCGGATCCGAGCGGCTCGGCTGCGGCTGAGCGCGGGGCGGTACACTCACATATATATCATGCACGTTTGTTTTTTTTCAGTTCCTAACTAAATCAGAAAACTGCGGCATTTTTTTTTACATCTGCAACATTTTAATTCTTTCAGCATTTTGCAGCTTTTTTTTCACTCATAAAACAATGAGAAAGTAGAAAAAAACAACAGCGTTCTTTTTTTGCATTATTTTTGCATCAATTTTCAAGCATGTTTTGTATATAGAACTAAATCTATTAAACGTTTAGGCCATGTGTGCACTAGAAAATGGAATTTTCTTAAGAAAATTCCGGATCTTTGCAAGAATCCCGCACTTGCGGCACAAATCCGCACAAAAATTCCGCATGCGGTTTTACCGCGGGGTGTTGCAGATTTGCCGCGGAACTGCTGTGGAATTTCGGCGTTTTTTTCCGCAGGTTGGTCCCTGCGGGTTTTTACCAATAATTAATGGTAAAACCGCAGGGACCTGCAGAAAAGAAGTGACATGCACATTAATTCCGCGGGTAAATCCGCAGGTATAAGAAAACGCAGTGTGTGCACAGCATTTTTTTATACCCATAGATTTTGCTGGGGAATGACTGCAGAAATGTTCTTTTCTGCAGCAAATCCGAGGCAAATCTGCAGTAAAATCCGCGGTAAATCCGCAGCATGCACACATAGCCTTTTGGTGCTTTTTTATGCATTTTTTCAGGCGTTTTTCAAATTGAAGTCAATAGGTGAAAGAACTCTGCAAAAACGCTGGTTGCAAAAATTTCTGCCACATTTCTGCATCTCTTGGCAGGAGCAAAGCAACACAAAAAAAGCGCGTTTTTTGCCTAGTTTTTTATGCATTTTTGACGCGTTTTTCAAATTAATTTAATAGGTGAAAAAATGCTGCAAAAACACTGAAAGAATTGACATGCTGCGGATTATTTTCTGCAAGGAAAAAACTCAACATGTGCACTACACTGAGGATTCTCATTGACTTGCATCAAGGTTTGGCTTGCAGTTTTGCAACAAAACTGTACTCAAAAACACGATAATAAAACGTACTGTGAGCACAAAGCCTTAGGCCGCGTACACACAGTGGATTTTTATTGTGTTTTTTTTATGCATTTTTGAGTGCAGTTTTGTCACAAAACTGCAAGTAAATTCTAATGCCAGCAAAGTCAATAAGAATCCTCAGTGTAGTGCACATGTTGAGTTTTCCCTTGCAGATTTGGTGCAGAAAATAATACGCAGCATGTCAAATATTTCAATGTTTTTGCAGTGTTTTTTCACCCAGTTAATTCAATTGAAAAACGCAGCAAAAATGCATAAAAACAGGCAAAAATGCACTTTTTTGCATTGCTTTTTTCCTGCCAAGCGATGCAGAAATGTTACAGACATTTTTACAACCAAATACTCAATGTGTGCACATAGCTTTACTGCTGACAAAGTACACATGTAAAAAATGTTATAAAAAAAAGTCAAAACTCTGCAAAAATGATCATTCTGAAAGCAACGTTTTTACTGGCAAAAGAGCAAGTTTAGGTTCCAGAAAAAAAACCCACTGCAAAATCGCTGCATATCTTTATTACTAGCATGATGGAGACAAGGTCACAAGGCAAAAGTGATAGCGGCTCATGACACAAAATACTGACATTCAGGGTCCATAGTCAGGAAACTTCCCAGATCTGAACCCCATTGAGAACCTGCAGTCAGTCCTCAAAAAGCAACAAAGGCACAAAAAGTGTGATAAACTCCAAGCACTGATGAGACAAGAGGGGGTCATAAGTCAGAACCTGGCCCAGAAGTCATTATCCAGCTGTCAGGGTGAAGGGCAGAAGTCTGGAGAAATCAGGGCCAGCGCTGGAAATATTCAGTGTTTACATAAACTTCATGTATTTGTCAATAAATGTAAAGCTGTATGGGATTGGCAATGGGAACGGCTATGGGAGTGGCGATGGGACTGGCAATGGGAACGGCTATGGGAATGATGATGGGAACAGCAATGGGACCGGCAATGGGACAGGCGAAAGGGAACAGCGATGGAAACAGCTATGGGAACAGTGATGGGACCGGCAATGGAAACGGCTATGGGAATGATGATGGGAACAGCAATGGGAACGGAAAAGGGACCGGCAATGGGACTGGCAAAGGGAACAGCAATGGGAACAGCTATGGGAATGGTGATGGGACCGGCAATGGGAACAGCGATGGGACCGGCAATGGGAATGACGATGGGACCGGCAATGGGAACAACGATGGGAGTGGCAATGGGACTGGCAATGGGAATGGCTATGGGAATGATAATGGGAACAGTAATGGGAACGGCGATGGGACCGGCAATGGGACAGGCAAAGGGAACGGCAGTGGAAACAGCTATGGGAACGGTGATGGGACCGGCAATGGAAACGGCTATGGGAATGATGATGGGAACAGCATTGGGAACGGAAAAGGGACCGGCAATGGGACTGGCAAAGGGAACGGCAATGGGAACAGCTATGGGAATGGTGATGGGACCGGCAATGGAATTGGCAATGGGAACAGCGATGGGACCGGCAATGGGACAGGCAATGAGAACCTCGATGGGAGTGGCGATGGGACCGACAATGGGAAAAGGCTATGGGAATGATGATGGGAACAGCAATGGGACCGGCAATGGGACCGGCAATGGGACAGGCAAAGGGAACGGCGATGGGAACAGCTATGGGAACGGTGATGGGACCGGCAATGGGAAAAGGCTATGGGAATGATGATGGGAACAGCAATGGGACCGGCAATGGGAAAAGGCTATGGGAATGATGATGGGAACAGCAATGGGACCGGCAATGGGAAAAGGCTATGGGAATGATGATGGGAACAGCAATAGGACCGGCAATGGGACCGGCAATGGGACAGGCAAAGGGAACGGCGATGGGACCGGCAATGGAATTGGCAATGGGACCGGCAATGGGACCAGCAATGGGACCGGTGGAGATCGCTGACAGGTGTGTTTGACTAGCTCCACCAATGTAATATACAATGAATACAACAATGATGCACATGTGCGGCCATTGTTCTATTTTGACACCATTTTTAGAGTCCAGAACTTGTCATTTTTGGGAGGTTACAGAGATCCACAAGTCATCACCAATCATAGGAATCGGAAATCACTTGCCAAGTTAAGACAACCCTTGTAATTAAGGTGAAATTACATTTTTTTGTTTTTTTTTCCAGCCTGTAAAAAAGTAAAAATGTTCTACTTTTTGTTTACATTGTTTACACGCTTTTTTGCATTTTTTTTTGTTGAGAAGTCTTTAACTAGAGCTTGCCTTACTCGAAAAAAAAACGAGAGACCCAAAATAGAGAGTTCAGCAAAATGATTCCAAGACCCTGGATCAGAGGCCACGTCAGTAGTCTATGGCCACCAGACCCGAGCCATGTGAGCTGTCTCCTAAACGCCAGCATCCCTGACGCCTCTTCTGATTAGTAAACACCCAACGCATTGCGATGGAACGATGAAGTCGCACTGGGTCTACTAATCAGAAGAGGCGCCGGGGATTTTGGCAGGAAGGAGCCAGGGTCTTGGCAATCTTTTTCTCTATTTGTAGAACACGTCATAT
>NC_134354.1:765896892-765904392 GCF_048569485.1 Anomaloglossus baeobatrachus
AGATGTTTAGGTTTTGAAATCCAAGAAAGTAAAGTTTATAAAATTGGCAGCTTCTTGAGTGACAGCAGCTGAGCAGCAGATAATATCTGGGGGTATGTATAGTTATCTCCTCCCCCTGTTAGAATCAGCATAAGTATTATACAATCCATTTAACTTTTCACTAGCAGGACCTGTGTGAGTTTATACCCATGTGACCAGAAGGGCATCGTGCGGTCTCCCCCAGTTTTGATACCCAGCAATGATAAAGCCTGACAGCTGGGGGCTGGTATTCTCAGACTGGGGAGAGCCATGATTATTGAGCCCCCCTCGCCTAAAAATAGCAGCCTGCAGCAGCCCAAGATTGCCGCATCCATTAGATGTAACAATTCCAGCAATTTACCCGGCTCATCCCAATTGCCATGGTATGGTGGCAATTGGGGTACCAAAGGGTTAATCACAACTGTCATGAAGCTCTAGATTAGTATTGGGAGGCGTCTATGAGACACCCCCAACACTAGTCTGTAAGTGAAAGTAAATAAACACAAACACTGAAAAAATACTTTATTTGAATTAAAATACAAAACAAACACCCTCTTTCACCACCTTATTAACCTTAAAAACACCCCTGCAGGTCCGACGTAATCCACACAAGGTCTCACGACGATTCCAGCTCTGCTGCATCTGAATTCACATCGAGCGACATAGAAAATGACTGCTCACTGTAAGCTTCAAGCAGAGACTGAGTGAGCAGAGTGATCAGGGGTGACATCACTCACTTTAGTTGCGGGGACAGCTGGAGGTTCCCATGGTCCTCCACATGTGTCCGCAGTCCTCAGTAAAGTCAGTGGCATCACCTGAGGTGGGGTCACTGAGTTTAATGAAGTATCATGAGGTCAAGTTACTTCTAAGGGAGCTGTCTATAAAAAGTCGCCAGTCTTCTGGTCGATATTCCTTTAGTCCCATTTGAAGGACAGTTCCTAGGATATCGTAGAAGTATACAAGCTCTTCCTCTTACTTTAAATATGGAAGAAGCCTTTCTTCTCTTGTCCGATAGGCTGTAATTGTAACTTCTGCCTTTATAAGATTTAATTCATTAAGGCTTGACGCTTAAAGGTCAGATGCTTGTTTGGGCAGATTAGGTCTCGAATCAGGTCATTGAGTTCTTAATTCGGTCGAGGTCTCGAATAGCTTCCCTCAAATTCCATTCCACCTCTACTACCTGCCTTCCAGTCCAATTTCGGTCTTGCTTCAGAGTTTGACCATGGATGATCTGGTCATCTGGTAAACACTGGTATAGGAACGTCATTGCCATGTTGAACAGGTTGTCTTGCCGATTCCAAATCAGGGTAATCCCACCGAGCTTTCTACTAACGATTACAGCCTTTAATCTTTACAATACGGTGTTTTTTCGGTTCTCTTGATACCATTAGCACAAAGTTTAATCTTTCTCTTTCACCATGTCCAGTGTCGTAGGTGCTCCACACATGTCCTGAAAACCATATGTGGAGGCCAAGACTTCTCCTGGTCTCCAAGCTGAACTCCAAAATAAGCCGGGTCTACTTGATTCACAAAGTCTGGGATATTTCGTCTTTGTCTTTCAGCCATGTACTCTCCACAGATGCAGCGGAATATCTAAGGATTGTTGATGCCGGCTCTTCTTGATGAAGTCATAATTTATATACCGTATTTTTAGGATTAAAAGACAAACTTTTCCTCCCAAAAATTTGGGAGCAAAATGAGGGGTGTGTCTTATAATGCGAACATAGCTTACCGGGGGGTGGAAAATGGGCGCTGTGCTGGCTGCGGTGAGGGCTGTGCTGGCTGTGGTGGGGGCTTTGTAGAGCACGGCGGTGCGGCGGGTGAGATGTTCTGTCAACGATGCGGGTTTCAAATAATAGCGCCTAGAGTGGGTTCATGTGCAGATGGAGCTCTTGGCTCAAGATCTCATCCGCGCACACGCCGCCTCCGGCCCATTGATCTGCCAGCAGCAGACGTAAGAAAAATGGTGCTTGGGGGTGGTGTGTGTGCAGATGAGCACCAACCTCAGGCACCATTTCTTTGAAACACGCACCACCGACAAAGTATCTGTGACACCAGCCGCACTGCCCTGCTCCACACAGCCACCACAGTGACTGCAGCCCGCACAGCCCCTACCGCAGCCAGGACAGCCCCCACCGCAGCCAGCAAAGTCCCCACTGCAGCCAGCACAGCCCCCACTGCAGCCAGGACAATCCCCACCACAGCCAACACAGCCTCCACCACAGCCAGCACAGCCCCACACCGCAGCCAGCACAGCCCCACACCGCAGCCAGCACAGCCCCCACCGCAGCCAGCACAGCCCCTACCGTAGCCAGCACAACCCCACACCGCAGCCAGTACAACCCCCACCGCAGCCAGCACAGCCCTCACTGCAGCCACCACAGCCCCTACCGTAGCCAGCACAGCCCCTACCGTAGCCAGTACAGCCCCTACTGTAGCCAGCACAGCCCCTACCGTAGCCAGGACAGCCCCCACTGCAGCCAAGACAGCCACCACCACAGCCAGGACAGCCCCTACCGCATCCAGCACAGTCCCACCGCAGCCAGGACAGCCCCAACCACAGCCAGCACAGCCCCCACTGCAGCCAGTACAGCCCCCACCGCAGCCAGCACAGCCCCAACCAAAGCCAGGACAGCCCTTACCACAGCCAGCACAGCCCCCACCGCAGCCAGCACAGACCCCACTGCAGCCAGAACAGCCCCCACCGCAGCCAGCACAGCCCCCACCGCAGCCAGCACAGACCCCACTGCAGCCAGAACAGCCCCCACCACAGCCAGCACAGCCCCCCACCGCAGCGCCTGCAGCATCATCCTACTCCAGCACCGCCCCTGCCTCCTGTGACCCTGCTCCACCTTTGCTGCCGCCCCCAAATGGTAAGACACCACTGGAGTATAAGACGGACCCCCCTTTTTATTTATTTATTTTTTTTTACCTTTTTTATCTCTAAATTTAGTGTGCGGTTTATAATCCTGTGCATCTTATACAACTAAAAATACGGTACTTATTAAGACAAGACTTTTTGAGTTTAAAGCCAAGACTGGGTTGACAAACTTTTACTTTAGTGACTTTCCTCAACAAATTCACAATAGAATTTTGGCTCCAAAAAGTGTCTTTTATACCATTGTAGGTTTACAAATTGAAATACAAACTAATTATTTGGGGTATTTCATTACCTTAGACACCGATAAAGAGTCAACAGACAGACCAATAACTATTGGTTGCATTGGGGGAATGCATTATTTTCATGGATGTCCATTATCTCAAAAACTAGAAACAATTCAGTAAAAGTAATGGGAGGATTGAATTCAGCACAATCCAAATACCCTAAATCCATTCATAACACCTTAAAACGTGAAAATACATTTTTTTAGACTTGTGTTATTTATGCGCTTCTGGGAGTGAGACCTAACCGGGTAACTTCGGGGTCTGTAGGGTTAAAGAAAGAAAAAATAAACCGTACTTTTCATAGCAAAAAAAAATAAATTACTAATTTAATATGTGATTCCTGCCATATGGTCCTTCTTTTTGAACACATAAAATCAAAACTACATTGAAAAGACATTTATACAGTGGCGGATTACAGTATAGCCAGGAGGGGGAGAGATCACATGTCATAAGAGGCACCGAAGAGAACCGTCAGCAGATGCTCTGAGCGACTGAGGACACGAATGTCCAGGACAAAAAATTATAGGTGATAGCCCAGAAATTAGAGATAATAGACAGACAGATGGATAGACATAATTATTTCCCTAGTAAATAAACAGCAGTATTATAGTAGTTATATTCCTGTACATAGGGGTAGTATTATAGTAGTTATATTCTTGTACATAGGGGCAGTATTATAGTAGTTATATTCTTGTACATAGGGGCAGTATTATAGTAGTTATATTCTTGTACATAGGGGGCAGTATTATAGTAGTTATATTCTTGTACATAGGGGGCAGTATTATAGTAGTTATATTCTTGTACATAGGGGCAGTATTATAGTAGTTATATTCTTGTACATAGGGGCAGTATTATAGTAGTTATATTCTTGTACATAGGGGCAGTATTATAGTAGTTATATTCTTGTACATAGGGGCAGTATTATAGTAGTTATATTCTTGTACATAGGGGCAGTATTATAGTAGTTATATTCTTGTACATAGGGGCAGTATTATAGTAGTTATATTCTTGTACATAGGGGCAATATTATAGTAGTTATAGTCTTGTACATAGGAGCAGTATTATAGTAGTTATATTCTTGTACATAGGGGCAGTATTATAGTAGTTATATTCTTGTACATAGGGGGCAGTATTATAGTAGTTATATTCTTGTACATAGGGAGCAGTATTATAGTAGTTATATTCTTGTACATAGGGGCAGTATTATAGTAGTTATATTCTTGTACATAGGGGCAGTATTATAGTAGTTATATTCTTGTACATAGGGGCAGTATTATAGTAGTTATATTCTTGTACATAGGGGGCAGTATTATAGTAGTTATATTCTTGTACATAGGGGCAGTATTATAGTAGTTATATTCTTGTACATAGGAGCAGTATTATAGTAGTTATATTCTTGTACATAGGGGCAGTATTTTAGTAGTTATATTCTTGTACATAGGGGCAGTATTATAGTAGTTATATTCTTGTACATAGGGGCAGTATTATAGTAGTTATATTCTTGTACATAGGGGCAGTATTATAGTAGTTATATTCTTGTACATAGGGGCAGTATTATAGTAGTTATATTCTTGTACATAGGGGCAATATTATAGTAGTTATATTCTTGTACATAGGAGCAGTATTATAGTAGTTATATTCTTGTACATAGGGGGCAGTATTATAGTAGTTATATTCTTGTACATAGGGGCAGTATTATAGTAGTTATATTCTTGTACATAGGGGCAGTATTATAGTAGTTATATTCTTGTACATAGGGGCAGTATTATAGTAGTTATATTCTTGTACATAGGGGCAGTATTATAGTAGTTATATTCTTGTACATAGGGGGCAGTATTATAGTAGTTATATTCTTGAACATAGGGGCAGTATTATAGTAGTTATATTCTTGTACATAGGGGCAGTATTATAGTAGTTATATTCTTGTACCTAGGGGGCAGTATTATAATAGTTATATTCTTGTACATAGGGTGCAGTATTATAGTAGTTATATTCTTATACATAGGAGCAGTATTATAGTAGTTATATTCTTGTACATAGGAGCAATATTATAGTAGTTATATTCTTGTACATAGGAGCAATATTATATTAGTTATATTCTTATACATAGGAGCAGTATTATAGTAGTTATATTCTTGTACATAGGGGCAGTATTATAGTAGTTATATTCTTGTATATAGGGGCAGTATTATAGTAGTTAGAATCTTATACATAGGGGGCAGTATTATAGTAGTTATAATTTTGTACATAGGGGGCAGTATTATAGTAATTATATTCTTGTACATAGGGGCAGTATTATAGTAGTTATAATCTTATACATAGGGGCAGTATTATAGTAGTTATATTCTTGTACATAGGGGCAGTATTATAGTAGTTATAATCTTATACATAGGGGCAGTATTATAGCAGTTATATTTTTGTACATAGGGGCAGTATTATAGTAGTTATATTCTTGTACATAGGGGGCAGTATTATAGTAGTTATATTCTTGTACATAGGGGCAGTATTATAGTAGTTATATTCTTGTACATAGGGGCAGTATTATAGTAGTTATATTCTTGTACATGGGGGGCAGTATTATAGTAGTTATATTCTTGTACATAGGGGGCAGTATTATAGTAGTTATATTCTTGTACATAGGGAGCAGTATTATAGTAGTTATATTCTTGTACATAGGAGCAGTATTATAGTAGTTATATTCTTGTACATAGGGAGCAGTATTATAGTAGTTATATTCTTGTACATAGGAGCAGTATTATAGTAGTTATATTCTTGTACATAGGGAGAGTATTATAGTAGTTATATTCTTGTACATAGGAGCAGTATTATAGTAGTTATATTCTTGTACATAGGGAGCAGTATTATAGTAGTTATATTCTTGTACATAGGAGCAGTATTATAGTAGTTATATTCTTGTACATAGGGACAGTATTATAGTAGTTATATTCTTGTACATAGGGGGCAGTATTATAGTAGTTATATCCTTGTACATAGGGAGCAGTATTATAGTAGTTCTATTCTTGTACATAGGGGGCAGTATTATAGTAGTTATATTCTTGTACATAGGGGCAGTATTATAGTAGTTATATTCTTGTACATAGGGAGCAGTATTATAGTAGTTATATTCTTGTACATAGGGGCAATATTATAGTAGTTATATTCTTGTACATAGGGGGCAGTATTATAGTAGTTATATTCTTGTACATAGGGGCAGTATTATAGTAGTTATATTCTTGTACATAGGGGCAGTATTATAGTAGTTATATTCTTGTACATAGGGGGCAGTATTATAGTAGTTGTATTCTTGTACTTTATGGGCAGTATTATAGTGGCAGTAATGAATGAGGAAGATAACATTCAGGTAAGGGAATATGATGTGTGCACGTCACTATGAGGAATGGTAAGGCTGTATATTTTCTGTGTATATGAATGCTTTGGCTTTTGTCCCGTACACGGTGTATATATAGCAGTACAGCAGGGTGCATTGTGAGGCGGCAGGTGCAGGCAGGATCAGGAGCGTACAGGCAGATGCAGATGTGTTGTTGGCCGCTGTGTTAGGCCACAAGCTATGAAGTCTTCTGCAGCTGCACAAAACAAATCAGGGCCCCGCTTGTCGTAGACGATCTCGCTCTCGGGAACCTGCCGTGAATATGAATTGGCCCAGATTTTTTTCCGCTTCTGGGCTAAAAATACTCCACTTGCCACTGAGTGCACCCTAGAAAGCCACATTCAGGGCCATGGGGGTCTCCATATAGCTGGGACAATGTGCACTTATCAGGGAGACTTGTTTTTTTGCTTCTACTTACAACTGCAGGAAGCCTGGAGTTACTGCAGACAGGGCTGGGGGAGATTTGCTTGAAATTCTGGAAAATACATAGTTTTTAGCACAATTCCACGTCTGGCCCTCGGACAATCAGCCAAATATTAGTAGATTTGCTCCATTAGGCCAATATATTCCCCTATATAATGGCAACATGAAAGGATGGTATTTGTTTTTATAGAACCTGGCAGTGCTCAATTTTTGGACAGCGCTCCCAGAGGTGACATGAAGTATTACAGTTGCCCTTTAAAAACTTTCCAGGTCCTTCAGAACAACCGACGCTCTTTGTGGCCACCCAGTCCACCATGTACACTAGATGAAGTTCAAGAACATTGAGCTGCCAAATAATAACTAAGCAAATAACAGCCTCCACTAATCTAAAAAGGTGATGTCACAGCTTACCTCCTCCGCCTGATAACACCTCTATATACAGTAAATAACACAAAATACAACATTCACTATGGGTAATGTCACAGGTCACCTCCTCCTCCTGTACA
>NC_134354.1:765909392-765936892 GCF_048569485.1 Anomaloglossus baeobatrachus
CTTTTGGACAGGACAGGATCCCTGTACCTGGTGAATAATACAGAAATACATTTTTTTTGATAATTCTGGTAAGATGTAACTTGGCCTGAACCTGTGTACACAGCTGCATTGTGGCATCACGGGGCAAAACACCTGGGAGGTCAAGGTCTCTTTTTTTTGCCATAAGAGTTGGAAATTTGGACAGAACCCCTTTTGGACAGGACAGGATCCCTGTACCTGGTGAATAATACAGAAATACATTTTTTTTTAAAATTCTGGTAAGATGTAACTTGGCCTGAACCTGTGTACATAGCCGCAGTGTGGCATAACGGGGCAAAACACCTGGGAGGTCAAGGTCTCTTTTTTTTTGCCATAAGAGTTGGAAATTTGGACAGGACCCCTTTTGGACAGGACAGGGACCATGTACCTCCTGAATAATTTAGAAATATATATATTTTTTTAAATTCAGGTAAGATGTTACTTGGCCTGAACCTGTGTACACAGCCGCAGCATGGCATTACAGAGCAAACCATCAAGGTTTCTTTTTTTTTGTGCCAAAAACAGCTTTTTGCCATGGAAGTTTAAAATTTGGACAGGACCCCTTTTGGACAGGACAGGGAACCTATACCTGCTGCATAATACAGAGTGAAAAATGGCCACATGACAGCCCCAGACAGCAGATACGTACTACTCGACTATTTATATTTTTTTCAGTCCATTAAAAGAATCCTTCAATAATAATCTAGGCAAAGCAGGTATAAAAAAGTATAGTAAATAAAAAAGAGTAACAATTTTCCAAAATATCTAGTGTATATATATATATTTGTTAATGCATTATTAATAAGCTGCCGCTATTAACTTCACCCGGGCTTCATTATACAGAACCCGGTGATCTCATTCTCTCAATTTTAGACTGTGATTAATGTCGCTCAGCTCAGATATGCAAAAATCAAAAATAATAAAAAAAGGAAAAAAAAATTCCCTTTACGGTATTACTCTGCTGGATACCTCCCGCGTTCCGCTCTCTTTAATCATCTCATCATTAAAAAATATGTCACAGTTTAACATGACTTTGAAGACGAAGTAAAATGATAGGAAAAAAAATGTATTAAGGAGATCGGGCAAAGAAATGAAGGTGAGAGATAGGAAGGTTTGACGGAAGTCTGCAATTATAGCGTTTCTTTGTGGCAAAATAGTGATAGGATTACTAAGTGCTGAAATATGACACAACTTTCGGATTAACTCGCCCAACAGAGGTCTGACATTAGGGCAGCACAAGGGGGTACTGCTGAATGGTGACTAGGGCTCACTGCACCCCAGTGGCAGTGGCGTAAATAGAGTTTGATGGGCCCCGGTGCAAAATTTGGACTTGACCCCCTCCACCGTACACCGACACTCGGGATACGGGATAATGACGCTGACACTCGGGGTATGGGATACCCATAACGGCCCCTTAGTCTGCCGCCATTGACGGTACGCCATTGCCTTATGGGAAAAGGGAAGGCGCACCGGCCCAAAAGAGGTTAAAGGGGATTATACTCGGCATCCCAACCGATCAACTGATACTTTGTGCCACAGCCATGGTGTTCCAGCTTCATATATTGTGCACTTTTGGTGACCACCAGCTGATCCATGGTGGTGCCAGTTATCAGACATGAGTAAATGTTGCCGGAAACCCACTTATCTGATAGAGGTAGCCATTAATATCTCCGGGTGACCCCTTTAATATCAAAGCCTTTTGTGTTTTGGGGTCTTTAAATAACACCTTATACCTGCATGGTAAATTTTGGTACCAAGTTATCAAAAAGGTTCGGGACCACCTATAACTATTTGAGGATGGTGGACTCGGAGAAGTACACATATTGCACTAGAATACCTGACCTGCCACATAAGAAAACATTTTGTTGTATCGACCTACTATTTATGTGCCATGGAAGGCTTTCAACCATTAACAACGGAAGACGTTGGTGAAAAGAAGGATGTTGGATTTCCACATGTCCCATCCTTTGCTCCAGTGGGGGATCAGTTTTGGCAAAAGGGCATTGAAGACGGCTCGAATGAATGATTTCCAACACGTTTTTTGGCCATGACTGACAAATGGGCAAACGAGCAATTAAAGTAGTGAATGTGTATGTGTTTGAGTAAGTATCTGGGTGAGTGAGCACATGGGTAATTCTGTGTTCTTGGGTCATTGAGTGTCCGCAGGGGTGGGAATGTGAGGTGTAATTGTCTCATGGGTGAATGACCAAAAAGATTGACCATTTTTATTCAACCTGTTGGGCAAGAGTTGCATGGGCTTAAAGTGCCACTGAAAAAGGTGTCTATGTACACGTGGCCTCAAGTTACTGCATAACGCATGTTTTCGTTGGGTCAGTCTTTAATAAGATGTTTAATCCATTGATTTTTCCCTATTAAAGTATTTGGTCAGATCCCTCCCCCAACAACTCAAATTCATACTCTGTGAATTTACTTTAGCCCATACGGGATGATTCTAACATTTTGGCCCCCAAAAATAAGATAAACAAAATTTTATTGGAAATACTTCTAAAGCTACAGTCCAACAAGGAGAGTGTGTAATTGGGAGAGAAGGATGGTACAGGGGCTCCTCAGCTGACCCTAAGCCTGGGGTCCCTGTACTGTCCTTTATCCCGAAGGTAGACTTAAAGGTAGTCAGGGTCGTGCCTCCAATGTGGTCCTGTCTCCTGTCCTGGCTATGAAGACTATGTTCCCACCACCCAGGGAACTGACTAGAATGGAGACCCCAAAAACCCCAACATAGAACAACAGACGGGGGAAAATAAAAAACCTTATCACACCTAATACCTGCACCAGGGGATAACTGAAGGTATACGGGTAAGGGTACAAAAAAGGAGGCAGAATAAACAACTTAGAACAATCTCCAAAAACAATCACAGCAGACAGCAGAAGCAGTAAGAACACATCTTCTCTGCTCCCTGGCTAGCTCCTAAATGAACAGAATAACCAGCAACCTCTCCAGGAAGCAGAGGAATTAAATACAGCCCGAAAGTGCTCAACTGACGACAGCTGGGCTAGTCTGTGCTGCACAAGGGAAGGGATTAACCCTTAAATGCTCAAAGGAAAAAAAGCAATGTTTTAATGTGCATGGTCTCAGAAGGTAAATGAGAACGCTAATCCTGAACCTGTTCTTATACACGTGACAGAATGATCATTGTTCTTTACCAAGTACATTCATTGGCCAGCAGGTCCAAAACACGATATATACTGTATATGCTTTTCCAACAATTATTTTTTAGTTTTCCAAGGCAAAATTATAAAAGAATACAATTTACTAGTAAGTAGAAGAAGGTGTAGGGATGTCGACAGGATGAAAATCGAAAAAAACACATACCATTCCTGAGAATTTCTCTCAAGGTAGCCAACTCCTTTGGAGAACTGTCCATGCACAACCTTCTCGCAACTACAGTAAAAAAATCTATGGGGTATTCTGGGTCTCAAATACCAGGCCAGCATTTATCACATTTAGGCTAGGTATACAATGCGTATGATCTTACTGTTGGGTCTATATGCTCAAGAATTATATAGCCGGTGGTGGTCAGTCAGAAACGTTTCAATGGTCAACAAAAACTCTTGACTTGATGGCATACACATTAGACTAATATTGTCTGATGTCACTTGTTTGGTTGAGATGAGTAGACTGCTTCACACAACCACAGGCCAGGTCAGTGGTCTCTGGCCATGGAAAGGAGTTGGTCAAACTTTCCTCACCCTCTGAGATCCCAGTCTTGGCTTATGATTAACCGGGCTGGTGAGACATCACCCGTGTGGGAACTGAGAAACCCAAGATATTTGCTCTACTTTTTTCCACCACCAGAGGTCACTGCCCTGGACCGTAGACCAGGGTTGAACTAATTGATCTGCTCATCTCTAGTATCGGGGCCTCTCAACAGAAGATGTTGGGGAAGTTAAGGATGCGGCATGTCCAATCTTTTTGTTCTTGCGGAGATAAGCTTCTTACAGAGCCGCCTCCTGTGTTCTCGTCTCTCGTAGACAACACAGGAGCAATCAGGAGATCCAGAGATCCTGTTCATGAAGGAATCCGGAGAGATGGCTACTGGCCCAACCATTGGCCAAACCATCGTTCAGACAACTGCTTTTGTTTATGGAGGCCTGATACTGTGGGATGAGGTTGCAGAACTTGGCAGAAGTTCATGTTTGGTTGACATCTGGGGAAAATACCCTAAAGGTAATCTGATGATGCATTCTCCCTCCCCCCATGCAATGCAAAATGACCCCCTAAAGACTGGTCTCTGTGTTATTGTTCAAGGTTAGCAAAATAATAGCAGATGGACAATCAATATTCATTTAGAACTGCCGTCCGGGCAAGTCTTCGAGTGTCCCGTACGGACCTATTTATTATTTTTTTTCTAAGTCATCAGGCATGAGGGAAATCCTTTCAATTGAAACGTAGTTGTGGCTGCGTCTTTGTGTCTGCTGCGCAACAAAAATAAACCTTGGACTGTTGCTAACATTTACTCTAAATGTGAGTCCCATTACACTGTCACAGGATTCTGTTTTAATCCCTATTATCTCCTGAAGGATGGTGAAATTATACACCGTGGAAGCGGAAAAAAACACAAACTGCTTGTATTATTAGAACGATCTCAAAAAATAGAGGTCAATTAAACCAAATAAGAAAATTTGGGCCAAAAATACCTTAAGACATTTGCAGCAAACATATGGAATTACTTAGAAAGGAAAAAAGAAAAGATTGAGCGACTATAATAAAAGTTCCAGAGATAAGTAGATTTTTAATAGAAGCTGAAGTTGAAAAAAAAAATATATATATTTTGGGGACATTTACTGTGAATTTCCTAAATTGTGGAAAAAATGTATAAAAAAAATAACAAAAAATAAAATTTTTAAAAAGAATGAGTGACTAAAATTTAAAGAATTAAAATGCAGTTATTTTTTTATGTTAGGGTGTGAAAAAAAATTAAAAATTATTTTTTTCGGAGGATTCTAGAGGACATTTAACACATAGATTGAGATATATATATATATATATATATATAAATATATATATATATAAATATATATATATATATATATATCTCAATCTATCTATATCTATCTATCTATCTATCTATCTATCTATCTATATACATATATATATATATATATATATATATATATATATATATATATATATATATATATATATATATATACACATACATATATATACATATATTCAGTATATATATATATATATATATATATATATATATACTGAATATATGTATGTGTATATATATATATATATATATATAGTTAGATATAGATAGATTGAGATATATATATATATATATATATATATCTCAATCTATCTATCTGTATATATATATATACACATACATATATATACATATATTCAGTATATATATATATATATATATATATACTGAACATATGTATATACAGTATATGTGTGTATATATATATATATATATATATATATATACCGTAGATAGATAGATATAGATTGAGATATATATATATATCTCTCAATCTATACTGAATATATGTATATACAGTATATGTATATATATATATATATATATATATATATATATATATATATAGATATATATATATAGATAGATATAGATAGATTGAGATATATATATATATATATATATATATATCAATCTATCTATATCTATCTATATATATATATATCTATGAATATATATATATATATACACACATATACTGTATATACATATATTCAGTATATATAGATATAGATAGATATAGATAGATTGAGATATATATATATATATATATATATATATATATATCGCAATCTATCTATATCTATCTATACTGAATATATGTATATATATGTATGTGTATATATATATATACAGATAGATAGATTGAGAGATATATATATATATATATCTCAATCTATCTATATCTATCTATATATATATATCTATATATATATACATATATACACACATACATATATATACATATATTCAGTGTATATATATATATATATATATATATATATACTGAATATATGTACATATGTGTATGTATATATATATATATATATATATATATATATAGTATATATATAGTATATATACACATATTTGTTAGATGGCCTCTATAATCCTCCAAAAAGATTTTTTTTCACACCCTAACGTAAAAAAAAAAACCAAGCTACTTAATAATTCTTTAAATTTAAGTCACTCACTCTTTTTATTATTTATTTATTTATTTATTTTTTAGATTTTTTTTCCACAGTTTAGGAGATTCACAGAAAATTTCCACAAAAGATATTTTTTTTTCAGCCTGAGCTTTTACCAAAAATCTACTTATCTCAGGAAATTCTTTAAATTTAAGTCAACCACCTTTGCAACCTTATTGTTGGAAAAATATTGATGGCATTGGTTACAGAAGAATTTCTTAAGTACTGAAAGCTCCAGTGAGTGCTGTTGTGGCCATAATCCGGACGTGGACAGAACAACATTTCAACAAGTGTTTTTCTTTTTAACAAGAACCCAGTGTGACATGGACTTTTGCACAAACTTCGCCGACTGTCAGTATGGTGTTCTGCTCTCTTCAGATTGCAGATTCTGAAACTCCGCCCGATGGTGTCTCTGGTGTCTGGGATCAACACAGGCAGACTCAGGCATCGACCTGCTGTGAGCTGATTCATTGGCAGTCTATCAAGAGTTAATCTCTGCTGGTCTGCTTGTTCCTTTGATCACATGTTTTGGGGAGATCTGTAACATCTGCTGCCCTCCTATTTATGTTGCTTGAATCCTTCAACCCATGCATGCTATAGTATGACTTTGTTGGTCTATGAGAGCTGGTGTCCCAGACTTTCTGGAGATAGTTGTGCTTTTTACTTGGAGTAGATGTGGCATTTACCCATGTTGTTTTGTGCTTCCTTCCTGCTCTTGTTTTCCTCCTGAATCTTGTATTGTCTTATCCTGTGTGTGCGTGCTGAGTGATAGAGTTTTGGTTTTCCCTTGTCTGTCTTTATCTGAGGGTTTCATCGCACTCCAGTCCCGTTCCTCTATGGAGGGAGGGGGGAATGAGATCAGGACTGGTAAGGTGTAGGGCCAGGAAGGACACTGGAGTTTATCCCTGTTGTTTTGTAGCTTCCTTCCTGCTCTTGATTTTCCTCCTGAATTTCATATTGTCTTTACCTTTGTGTGTGCGTTCTGTATGACAGAGTTTTGGTTTTCCCTTGTTTATCTCTATCTGAGGGTTTCATCACACTCCTGTCCAGTCCCTCCCTGGAGGTAGGGGAATCAGATGAGGAGTAGGGCCAGGAAGGAAACTCAGGCATCTTCACCATCAGGATTATCCCTGAGGTTAGGGATAGTGTAGATTTCCCCAGCTTCAGGGACAGCTTAGGAGCCCCGGTTCCCCGCATATCCCAGTCATTGTGACAGCCAGAAATAAATAAAAGTCTATTAAGAACTCTGAAATGAATCTCTTAAATAATAATAATACTAATAATAATAATAAAAAAAAAAATTCAAGACCTCCCCACAAAAAATTCTTAGAAAACAAAACATGTTAAAATACCCAGAAAAAGACTTACTGTCAAAAATTCCAGAAATAAATTAACAAGTAGACATTCTCAAGAAGTTTGGATCGGAAAAAAAAATCTTTGGGGAATTTCCTGTAAATCTCCTAACTCATTAATGATAAAAAAAGGGGAAAAAAAGAAAAAATAAAGAGCTGATTGGAATTGTAATTTTTTTAAAAAAAAAACCTTCCCCATAATAATGTATGCACTTTTATCCTTTAGAGAATTAACTCATTAGCAGAAGTGTTCCGCTGATGCGCTGCGCGTGAAGTTTCTCTCCCGACTTTCACACTCGGTGTAATAAATAATTATTCATAATGTCTCTTTACCATTATTATGCCGCTCGTTATAAGGTCACGCGTAATAGACAGCAGGTTCATTACTTCTCCTGCATCTTGCATTCAAATTCCACATTATTCCTTTTGCTTGTGTTTTACTTGTATCTCATAAGGGAATGGGAAAAAATCCTCTCAATTATAAGAAAAAAAAGTTTTTACATAACTTATTCTCTTATCAGGGCCTGATGTTAAAAGGTCTATGCCGGGAAAATATCAACACTCAATTAAATTATTAATCTAATATATAAAGCTGAGTGTGTATGTCTATGTGTGTATGTGTATGTACGTGTATGTATGTGTGTATGTATGTATGTATGTGTGTGTATGTGTGTATGTGTGTGTATGTGTGTATGTATGTATGTGTGTGTGTGTGTATGTGTGTGTGTGTGTGTGTGTGTGTATGTGTAGGTATGTGTGTGTGTGTAGGTGTGTGTGTATGTATGTGTGTGTTTGTATGTGTGTGTGTATGTGTACATGTGTGTATGTGTACATGTGTGTGTGTACATGTGTGTGTACATGTGTGTATGTATGTGTGTGTGTGTACATGTGTGTATGTATGTGTGTGTGTATGTATGTATGTATGTGTGTGTGTCTGGGTGTAGGTGCGTGTGTATGTATGTGTGTGTGTTTGTATGTGTGTGTGTGTGTGTGTACATGTGTGTATGTGTACATGTGTGTGTATGTATGTGTGTGTGTGTACATGTGTGTGTGTACATGTGTGTATGTATGTGTGTGTGTGTGTGTGTGTGTGTATGTATGTAGGTGTGTGTGTGTGTGTGTGTGTGTGTGTGTGTGTGTGTGTGTATGTCCGCTAAAGGAATCCGCACCGTCACATTTACAATTACAAAGTTGTGCACAGACGCCTCACGTGACTCAGGGAACGTCATAGACTATGTTTTGAGGGGAGATTTTAGCCCCGCGCTTTACAGTTACTTACTGTTTGGATGTGTGAGGTAATATATTGGCTGTTTTAACAGTTATTCTGGATATTTATCAGGAGGCTTATAGCAACTAATTACAGCTCTGCTTCTATTTTGCTATAGGTCATTAATAAGAGCTGTGATTGGTTGCTATAGGCAACGAAGGACAATCTTACTATAAGACAACTTATGTGTCTGTTACTATGATTTTGGTGGTAAGAGGGAAAGTGGGAGGGAGTGAGAGTGGGAGAGACAAAGAGTGAGAGAGAGGAAGGGTGAGAGAGAGAGGTACAGTGGAAGAAAGAGAGCGAGAGGGAGAGTGGGAGAATGAAAGAGTGGGAGAAAGGGAGAGTGGCAGAGAGGGAGAGTGGAAGAGAGGGACAGAAAGGGAGAGGGACAGAGAGGGAAAGCGGGAGAGAGGGGGAGTGGGAGAGAGAGGAGAGAGAGGAAGAGTGGGAGAGAGGAAGAGTGGCAGAGAGGGAGAGTGGGAGAATGAAAGAGTGGGAGAAAGGGAGAGTGGCAGAGAGGGAGAGTCGGAGAAAGAGAGAGAGTGGGAGAAAGGGAGAGTGGGAGAGAGAGAGGAAGAGTGGAAGAGAGGGACAGAGAGGGAGAGGGACAGAGAGGGAAAGCGGGAGAGAGGGGGAGTGGGAGAGAGAGGAGAGAGAGGAAGAGTGGGAGAGAGGAAGAGTGGCAGAGAGGGAGAGTGGGAGAATGAAAGAGTGGGAGAAAGGGAGAGTGGCAGAGAGGGAGAGTGGGAGAAAGAGAGAGAGAGAGGGAGAAAGGGAGAGTGGGAGAGAGAGAGGAAGAGTGGGAGAGAGGGACAGAGAGGGAGAGGGACAGAGAGGGAAAGCGGGAGAGAGGGGGAGTGGGAGAGAGAGGAGAGAGAGGAAGAGTGGGAGAGAGGGACAGAGAGGGAGAGGGACAGAGAGGGAAAGCGGGAGAGAGGGGGAGTGGGAGAGAGAGAAGAGAGAGGAAGAGTGGGAGAGAGGGACAGAGAGGGAGTGGGACAGAGAGGGAAAGCGGGAGAGAGAGGAGAGAGAGGAAGAGTGGGAGAGAGGGACAGAGAGGGAGAGGGACAGAGAGGGAAAGCGGGAGAGAGGAGAGAGAGGAAGAGTGGGAGAGAGGGACAGAGAGGGAAAGCGGGAGAGAGAGGAGAGAGAGGAAGAGTGGGAGAGAGGGACAGAGAGGGAGAGGGGCAGAGAGGGAGAGGGACAGAGAGGGAAAGCAGGAGAGAGGGGGAGTGGGAGAGAGAGGAGAGAGAGGAAGAGTGGGAGAGAGGGACAGAGAGGGAGAGGGACAGAGAGGGAAAGCGGGAGAGAGAGGAGAGAGAGGAAGAGTGGGAGAGAGGGACAGAGAGGGGGAGGGACAGAGAGGGAGAGGGACAGAGAGGGAAAGCAGGAGAGAGGGGGAGTGGGAGAGAGAGGAGAGAGAGGAAGAGTGGGAGAGAGGGACAGAGAGGGGGAGGGACAGAGAGGAAAAGCGGGAGAGAGAGGAGAGAGAGGAGAGAGAGGAAGAGTGGGAGAGAGGGACAGAGAGGGAGAGGGACAGAGAGGGAGAGGAACAGAGAGGGAAAGCGGGAGAGAGAGGAGAGAGAGGAAGAGTGGGAGAGAGGGACAGAGAGGGAGAGGGACAGAGAGGGAGAAGGACAGAGAGGGAAAGCAGGAGAGAGGGGGAGTGGGAGAGAGAGGAGAGAGAGGAAGAGTGATAGAGAGAGGGACAGAGTGGGAGAGAGGGAGAGATGCAGACAGGGAGAGAGGGAGAAAGGGAGAATGGGAGAGAGATATAAATATCAGGTACTACAGCTAGTTCATATATACAATTTAACGGACTGTGCTCCATTCATTGTCTTTAGGACTACTCTGCACTTTGGTATCTTTAGAAATTCCCATAGACTAGTGCTTTGGTGTGCATGTGCGAACATAACTCCAAGACATTTCAGATATCTGTATCAGTAATAGTGGGGCTCTCAGTCATTGGACTTCCCAACAATCAGGAAGCTGATGAATTTGGAAAAACCCTTTTAATTAAATATATTGAAGTAACCCTTCAGTTTCACAGAAACGTACTGATCTGGGGAATGCTCAGTAAATGGACGCACTGCTCTTCTTTTTCTTGATTCCGGTACTGATTTGCCTTCGTTCTTTTTCGTCCACAACATGGTGAGATCTTCTCAGACTACTCCGTGCAGTCTCTGTAGTCGTAGTCTGACACTCCCCCTGATACTCGCTTGGTGCATGCGCCGTGCATTTTAGGGTTATAAAATTGGCAATTAAGAAACTATATGGCAGCTTTATGTGCACAATTTGGATGCTGCATATTATTTGAGCATTATATGGTGCAATTGCGTATATTGCATTTAGCATTATGATGTGGATACTATGTGGCAGTATTATTTAAGCACTGTGTGGTGCTATTCAATAGCAGTATTGTTTGAGCATCATATGTCAAATGTCATTGTTATATTAATTTATATACGCAGTTTTTACAATTATGAGATCAACAAATACTATAAAACTGTCTCTGACCCCAAATAAACCCCTTCCCCGAAAAAAATTGATACATATAGCCTTCAACCCCCTTTGATCAACAAAACTACACCTCAATCTGATATAGACAGCTCAGGTCAGCTAAGGAGCCACACCCCTGTAATGTGACCATTGCCTTTAGGAGGCCATAATTAAGGGAAAAATTATGTCCTACAGATATCCCTTCAATATCAACTAGATAAAGACAACATATAAGCATATTTATATATATTCCATAAATAAAATTAGCAGATGACACATACCAGGCAATAATAATATGCAAATGTCAAACTTAAAGGGGTTTTCCACAACTTTTTTCAGGCCTTGACAGAGGCAAGTGATCATTATAAAATATAGAAATAAGTGTTACTTATCACTCTAAACCTCCACAGGAAGCGTAAGTGGAGATATTCTGATCATTCAGTCCCTTGACCATGGATTGGGTGCAGAGGAGGCTGACCGATGGATGAGAATTTATCGCTTCCAGTAAAATGACAACCTATCCATTCAATCATCTGTTTGCTGAGGCCACAGATTGGTTACAGTATTACGTGACGTGCCAATGAGATGTTATCCCACCGAAATCCATCAGTGAGCAGATCCTGCCACCATTGAGGGATAGGTGATTGAATGGTTGGGTTACCATTGCTTCTGGTCCCAATGGAGAGCACACAAGTGTCATGGTTAGGGTGGGAAGAAATCATGTACCATGTATTGAGATGTGTCATTGATTTTATCTATGGGATGCATGATGAAGTCCACCTTGACTGGTGGCATCATGTCATCGGAAATCTATATTATATAGAGGTTCTACTAAAATATGGTGGAAGCCTTGACTACAAGTTACTCAAATCTTCCATCACTCTTGCTTTTGGACTTCCTACGTTGCATGTCTCTATCTTGCCTTGGTCTTATGTTTACAGTAGGACAATAGGAGCTGGTGTTTCCAATATAGGGTGCAGTCAACCACTCCAAGGCACAGGTGGACCTCTCATACAAAAAGACCATCGATTCTCCTAAATTATGCTGGGGGGGTTGACCACAAGTTACTCAAATCTTCCTTTGCTCTTGCTTCTGGACTTCCTACGGCATGTCTCCATCTTGCCTTGGTCTTACGTTCATAATAGGACAATGAGAGATGGTGTACCCGATATCAGTCAACCTGAGTGCAGTAGACCCCTCTACGACACAGGTGGACCTGAGACACAACAAGACCACGGATTGATCTACCTGTGCTCCTGTGAGTATATCCTGAAAACTGGAACTGTTGACTGTCCCCAAGGACTGTGGTTGGGAAACACTGTTCTAGGGCGGGATTCATCAACTCCACATCTTGAAGGTCTGTAAGACAATAGTTGTAACATGTTGAATATTTAGACTATGTTTCATGGAGACGTTCAACATACTTTATAGACAAGTCAAGACTATAGTGCACTGTTGGGTTCATTGCAACCTAAAAACAAATGGACAAGTCTCGTCCTCCCATTTACACGGGACACTTCAACCTTAAGAGCTGCTTGTCTTCCCATTTACACGGTACCCCTCCAACCTCAATAACTGCTCATCCTCCCATTTACACAGGACTCTCCAACCTCAAGAGCTGCTCGACCTCCCACTTACACGGGACCCTCCAACCTCAAGAGCTGCTCGTCCTCCCAGTTACATGGGACCCTCCAACGTCGAGAGCTGATCGTCCTCCCATTTACACGGGACCCTCCAATGTCAAGAGCTGCTCGTCCTCCCAGTTACACGAGACCCTCCAACCTCAAGAGCTGCTCGTCCTCCCATTGACATGGGCCCCTCTAACCTCAAAAGCTGCTCATCCTCCCATGCAATCGGGACCCTCCAACCTCAAGAGCTGCTCTTCCACCCATTTACACAGGACTTTCCAACCTCAAGAGCTGCTCATCCTCCCATTTACACGGAACTCTCCAACTTCAAGAGCTGCTTGTCTTCCCATTTACACGGGACCCTTCAACCTGGTGAACGATAAAGTTCAGATCCTGCGGTTTAAGAGCTGCCGACAGTCATGAATATTTGGAAACCCTTAAAGAGTTTACATAGGATTAAAAACATGGCGGCATATTTTATCTTTGGAGGAGACCAGGCATTTTATTCTAATCTTATTCATACCCTTTTTCTAGTTGGCCATTATTTGGCTCACAGCTATGTTCTTCATCACGGGTTCACCTTACCAGCTTGAGAGATCTGACCCTTGTTAATTTGGAAGCCATTCGTGAACAATAGTTTTTAGGTCCCATTTAGCACGGACAACCATATGTGTTATTGCAACCATTGAGCTGTTGCGTTTCAGAGAAAATATAGTTGGCCGGGGACTATGTGTCTCAGATGACTAGTCCAAGGCTAGTCCCCCGCAGGTTCTCCCTGCCCCAATCTCCTTGACAGACAGGTCTCTCCCTATGCGTGTGTATAGGGGGATCTGCCTTTGACAAGTCCCTATAAATAATAAAAACTGCATTTTTCTACTTATTTTCTCAATACAATGATAAGAAATGAAGAATAATAAAATGAAAAAATAAAAAAATAAATATTGGCAAATCATTCTATAAAAGTGAATTATTGATATCATTGCACCATATAATGGTAATTACAACTAATGTGACAAACAGAAAAATCTCAAATTATTTTTCCACCTAATGAGAAAAGTGAAGAATAGGACTCTGAACACCCGAATCTTCCATTATTTTGCAAACAATGATGGATAAGACGCCTTTGTTAGTGATTCCATGGAATACGAGCCGCAGACGTGATCACTGCAGTAACAGTGTGATAAGGATATTAATAATAGTAATTTTCTGTGTTCAATACCAATATGAAATTATAACATAAGAGGTGAATACACTGCGAGAACGTGTAACTGTAAACTCAAGGATATTATTACGTTACTGAGATTAGCAGCCAAAGATGGACAGGAGGAAGGGAAGGAATCAGTATTATAGTCGTTATATTCTTGTACATAGGGGGCCGTATTATAGTAGTTATATTCTTGTACATAGGGGCAGTATTATAGTAGTTATATTCTTGTACATAGGGGGCAGTATTATAGTAGTTATATTCTTGTACATAGGGGCAGTATTATAGTAGTTATATTCTTGTACATAGGGGCAGTATTATAGTAGTTATATTCTTGTACATAGGGGCAGTATTATAGTAGTTATATTCTTGTACATAGGGGGCAGTATTATAGTAGTTATATTCTTGTACATAGGGGGCAGTATTATAGTAGTTATATTCTTGTACATTGGGGACAGTATTATAGTAGTTATATTCTTGTACATAGGAGCAGTATTATAGTAGTTATATTCTTGTACATAGGGGCAGTATTATAGTAGTTATATTCTTGTACATAGGGGCAGTATTATAGTAGTTATATTCTTGTACATAGGGGGCAGTATTATAGTAGTTATATTCTTGTACATAGGGGCAGTATTATAGTAGTTATATTCTTGTACATAGGGGCAGTATTATAGTAGTTATATTCTTGTACATAGGGGCAGTATTATAGTAGTTATATTCTTGTACATAGGAGGCAGTATTATAGTAGTTATATTCTTGTACATATGGGCAATATTATAGTAGTTACAGTGGGTACGGAAAGTATTCAGACCCCTTTAAATTTTTCATTCTTTGTTTCATTACAGGCATTTGGTAAATTCAAAAAAGTTCTTTTTTTTTCTCATTAATGTACACTCTGCTCCCCATCTTGACAGAAAACCCCCAAGAAATGTAGATATTTTTGCAAATTTTATAAAAAAGAAAAACTGAAATATCACATGGTCATAAGTATTCAGACCCTTTGCACAGTATTTAGTTGATCCTTCTTTTGAGCTAGTACAGCCATGAGTCTTCTTGGGAATGATGCAACAAGTTATTCACACCTGGATTTGCGGATCCTCGGCCATTCTTCCTTGCAGATCTTCTCCAGTACCGTCAGGTTGCATGGTGAACATTGGTGGACGCCATTTTCAGGTCTCTCTCGAGATGCTCAATTAGGTTTAAGTAAGGGCTCTGGCTGGGCCGGTCAAGAATGGTCACAGAATTGTTCTGAAGCCACTCCATTGTTATTTTAGCTGTGTGTGACGCCCTGGGCAAGCCAGGGGTCACAGGTCATCACACCACCACACCCTACACCCCAGTTAGGAACACCAAGGCTACCAAAATCCTTGTTGCCTTCCTCCAGGGGCTGATGTTCACACCAGGGGATGGGCCAGGTGGTTGGCTCCGCCCACCGAGGAGTTCACAGCCCTGGAGGCGGGAGAAACCAGGCAGATGAAGCCAGACTAGAGTCTGAGGAAGCAGATTAGCTCAGGGGGAGCTTGAGTGAGGAGCTAAGTGAAGTGAGGGAAGTGAAAGTAGAAGGAAGTGAAGTAGTAGTGGAGCAACGGAGAGGAGCTTGTAAGAGGAGAAAAGAAGTAACAAGAAACAGTTAAGCAAGCCTGAAGTGAGTCCGGCTGTGTGCCCGGACAGTGACAGCAAGGTCAGCAGACGGCGGTGATAGTCTGGAGGGGGACTGCTCGGAGGTTGCTGGAAGGACCGCGGACGGGTAGTGGTCCGGCGGTCTGGAGCAGTATACGAAGGACAGTCAGCACCAGGGCAGGGGGCTCTCGGACCCCGGCAAGGCTAGGAGTCGCCGTAAATTTGCCAAATCCGTCAGTGAAGGGGACGTCTGTCTCCAAACAACCAAGTCCCGATTGAAGGCAACAGTCCAACCATTGAGGAGAGACACCGCCACCGCCAGGGCACCAGTTTCTCAGGGCCAGCGCCTGCGGGCAAAGTAGGGCTCCTCCGGCCCATATCCAAGCCGGGGAGCGGGTTACCGGTGGGAACCCATCGCAACCATTATCAGCATAGGTGCAGGACAGAGGGACCGTCACCGTCACCTACTGGGGAAAGCAAGTGCAGCCGTCCGTGGGAACCGTCTTTCCAGCCGTGTGTTTTACCGAGAACTGTGTCATCGTCTCAGGCTGAGTGAGTACCACAGTGCCGTGAGGCACAGCGCTGCCCCCGCGTCCCTGCGCCCACCAAGCCCTGCATCTCCCCACTCATCACTGGGCCCCGGGATCACCAACCCCTACCTACGGAGGGGCAACACAACAACTGGCTGCTCCATACCATCCTTCCTGGGATCCCCACACAGAGCAGCGGTGGTGTCAACAAATCACCACAACCGTGGGTGGCGTCACGGACAATAAACAATCCCCACACCCAAACAACCCCTTTCACTCACGGGCGAGGAGCACCGCTCGAGTCCCCGGGATCCGGCCCATCGCTTGAGCCACCGAGCAGAGGCAGCAGCAGGCCGCAGTGCCCGCCGGACCCGAGCAGAGGGAGAGCGCGGCGTCCCCTCTTCTGCCCGCGACAACTTGGCGTCACGAACAGGATCTTACCGCTCTGCCATTGGGTAGAGGTGCGCCTTGTGACCGCCGGAGGTATCCGGCTGAAAAATTTCGGAAGTCGCCATCTTTGGCGCGAAAAGTTCCCGCTCGAGCGTCTTCTCGAGTAGCAGAGGCGCGAAGGCCAAAACTCCGCCCCAATAGAGGAGGGGCCGGAAAGAAGCTAAGGGGGACGCGATGGCGGCTGGCTGCATGTGAACGCAGCTATAAAAGCAGGGATGCCAGGACTCTGCGGACATCTTGTTCCTGGGAAAAGCCGCCAGCAGCATGTGGATGCCGTCCCGCGACACCGTAGCCCCCGCGCCTGGAACCGCGGCGTGGGTGGAGATCCGGACCGCGCAGCGCTACCAACGGCTGCAGGTCAGGATGCAGCTCCTCATGGAGGAGTGGGAGACCGACATGGCGGACGTTATAGCCACCGTGCGGAGACGCGAGGAGGAAGCGGAGGAAGGGAGGGTGAGTGACCCACGCCCCGATGCCCTCGAAGGGCCGGTCATCGCGGCTGCGGGACCCGGTCCAAGCCCTCTCCCCCCGCTGCCTCCCTCGCCACCCGTCTCGGGGGCCGTGACCCCGCCACTAGGCCCGCTACCACCGCAACCGGTAGCGATACCCAGCATTCCCGCCCAGGCGGGCCGACCTGTAGCCGGAGCCCGTAGTCGACCGGAGGTGTTGCCTTGGAAGGCTCCGAAAACCGCACCGGAGGCGTCTCCAGAGAAAATCCCCGAGCCGGAGCTGATGAACCGTTCCGAGCCGGAGGCCCAGCTGCGGAAAGCCCCTGTGCCCATCCCCCACACCTCGGCTGAGGTAGCGCCGGGTTGTCGCTGCAAGGTGGCGCCCAAGGCCAAGACACCGCGGGACTTGCCGCCCAGATCCCTGACAGTGGGCAACGTCCAGAATGTCCCGCGGGGCCCGACCCGTGCACCGGAGCTCGCAGCAGCACCGTATTGGGACAGGGAGCCGGTACCGCTGGGCCTGGAGATCGGTGAGAGAGAGAGGAAAAAGGCGGAGCTGGTGGCCCGAGCAATTAGAGAGAAAGAGAGCCTCCGGCAAGCAACGTTCCGGGTCCGGGGCCCGCTGTACGAAGGGCAGGTGAGGCGGTTTGATGTCCGCCGGGGCTATGGGTTTATATACGAACCGGGCCTGGAGGCCGAAGTGTTTATAGCCCGGCGGGATGTGAATGCCCACCTGCCCGAGGAGCACCCCGGCCGTAACCTGATGCCGGGTGACATAGTGCAGTGTACCCGGCACTGTGGAGAGAGGGGGTGGTTCGCCCTAGATGCCAAACTGCGGGGCAGCCAGGAGAGCCGAGTGAGTCCTGCACCCCCTCCCTCGGATGAAGCTGAAAGTCCGGAGTAGGGCAGCGGAGCACCGTTGTCCAGTCCCCGTTGGGACCACCACTGAGTTGTTTGTTTGAAAAAGTTACAGAAAATGATAAGCCAAAAATGATAACCGAACAGTTACCAGATTGTCTGACCGTGATTGGAAACCGGCCGTAGCCGGCACCGTTGTCCCCGTGGGGACCGTTTAAAAAGTTGCATGGAGGACTTTCCATGGACAAGCCCGTGAACTTGCAGGGCAACCACAAACGTTAGTGGCTTGTAAATAAGTTGTTTTACCGTTACCGTTTCCGCAGTTGCCGCCTCCGGAGAGACAGGTTGGAGGGAGGGCCCTCAGCAGAGCAGGCTGGGGCCCAGCCACCACAGGAACCGGTGGCTACCCTCTGGAGGGGAAGGACAGATCCCGCTCGGGTAACTGGTGCTGGACTTGGGTCAAGGGGTGCTGCCTGGGTTTTAGGGGCAGCATCAGGGCCAGGTTGCTTGGGTGGGAGAGAGCGGAGACCGTAACCGTAAACCGTTAGCAACGTTTAAGAAATATGCCTCCTGTTGTGGGATGATGTCATAAGTTGTATGTGTGTTGTTCTTTTTACATTTTTCAGAAAATAAAACCGGTGTTGGACGGGCAGCCCGCGGACGGTCTGCATTTTGCTAAGGGGGAATGTGACGCCCTGGGCAAGCCAGGGGTCACAGGTCATCACAGCACCACACCCTACACCCCAGTTAGGAACACTAAGGCTACCAAAATCCTTGTTGCCTTCCTCCAGGGGCTGATGTTCACACCAGGGGGTGGGCCAGGCGGTTGGCTACGCCCACCGAGGAGTTCACAGCCCTGGAGGCGGGAGAAACCAGGCAGTTGAAGCCAGACTAGAGTCTGAGGAAGCAGATTAGCTCAGGGGGAGCTTGAGTGAGGAGCTAAGTGAAGTGAGGGAAGTGAAAGTAGAAGGAAGTGAAGTAGTAGTGGAGCAACGGAGAGGAGCTTGTAAGAGGAGAAAAGAAGTAACAAGAAACAGTTAAGCAAGCCTGAAGTGAGTCCAGCTATGTGCCCGGACAGTGACAGCAAGGTCAGCAGACGGCGGTGATAGTCTGGAGGGGGACTGCTCGGAGGTTGCTGGAAGGACCGCGGACGGGTAGTGGCCCGGCGGTCTGGAGCAGTATACAAAGAACAGTCAGCACCAGGGCAGGGGCCTCTCAGACCCCGGCAAGGCTAGGAGTCGCAGTAAATTTGCCAATTCCGTCAGTGAAGGGGACGTCTGCCTCCAAACAACCAAGTCCCGATTGAAGGCAACAGTCCAACCATTGAGGAGAGACACCGCCACCGCCAGGGCACCAGTTTCTCAGGGCCAGCGCCTGCGGGCAAAGTAGGGCTCCTCCGGCCCATATCCAAGCCGGGGAGCGGGTTACCGGTGGGAACCCATCGCAACCATTATCAGCATAGGTGCAGGACAGAGGGACCGTCACGTCACCTACTGGGGAAAGCAAGTGCAGCCGTCCGTGGGAACCGTCTTTCCAGCCGTGTGTTTTACCGAGAACTGTGTCATCGTCTCAGGCTGAGTGAGTACCACAGTGCCGCAAGGCACAGCGCTGCCCCCGCGTCCCTGCGCCCACCAAGCCCTGCATCTCCCTACTCATCACTGGGCCCCGGGATCACCAACCCCTACCTACGGAGGGGCAACACAACAACTGGCTGCTCCATACCATCCTTCCCGGGATCCCCACACAGAGCAGCGGTGGTGTCAACAAATCACCACAACCGTGGGTGGCGTCACGGACAATAAACAATCCCCACACCCAAACAACCCCTTTCACTCACGGGCAAGGAGCGCCGCTAGAGTCACCGGGATCCGGCCCATCGCTCGAGCCACCGAGCAGCGTCAGCAGCAGGCCGCAGTGCCCGCCGGACCCGAGCAGAGGGAGAGCGCGGCGTCCCCTCCTCCGCCCGCGACATGTGTGCTTTGGGTCATTGTCTTGTTGGAAGGTGAACCTTCGGCCAAGTCTGAGGTCCAGAGCACTCTGGAAGAGGTTTTCCTCTAGGATATCTCTGTACTTGGCCGCATTCATCTTTCCTTCAATTGCAACCAGTTGTCCTGTCCCTGTAGCTGAAAAAATACCACCCTGGCATGATGCTGCCACCACCATGTTTCACTGTGATGAGGTAACTAGTTTTCTCCAAACATACTGCTTAGAATTATCACTAAAAAGTTCTATCTTTCTTTCATAAGACCAAAGAATCTTATTTCTCATAGTCTGGGAGTACTTTATGTGTTTGTTTGCAAACTCTATGCAGGCTTTTATATGTTTTGCACTGAGGAGAGGCTTCCGTCGGCCACTCTGCTGTAAAGGCCTAACTGGTGGAGGGCTGCAGTGATAGTTGACTTTGTAAAATTTTCTCCCATCTCCCTACTGCATCTCTGGAGCTCAGCCCCAGTGATCTTGGGGTTCTTCTTTACCTCTCTCTCCAAGACTCTTCTCCCATGATAGTTCAGTTTAGCTGGACAGCCAGATCAAGGAAGAGTTCTGGCGGTCCCAAACTTCTTCCGTTGAAGGATTATGGAGGCCACTGTACACTTAGGGACCTTGAGTGCTTCAGAAATTCTTTTGTAACCTTGGCCAGATCTGTTCCTTGCCACAAGTTTGTCTCTGAGCTCCTTGGGCAGTTCCTTTGACCTCATGATTCTCATATAGTGTGACATGCAGTGTGAGCTGTGAGGTCTTATATAGACAGGTGTGCGCCTTTCCAAATCACGTCCTATCAGTTAATTAAGCACAGCTGGACTCACATGCAGGAGTAGAACCATCTCAAGGAGGCTCACAATGTAATGGACAGCATGTGACTTAAACATGAGTGTCTGAGCAAAGGGTCTGAATACTTATGACCATGTGATATTAAATCTTTTCTTGTTTAAAAAATTAGCAAATATTTCTACATTTCTGTATTTTTTCTGTCAAGATGGGGAGCAGAGTGTACACTAATGAGAAAAAAAATGAACTTTTTGGAATTTACCAAATGTCTGCAACGAAACAAAGAGTGAAAAATTTAAAGGGGTCTGAACACTTTCCGTACTCACTGTATTTTCTTGTACATAGGGGCAATATTATAGTAGTTATACTCTATACTGCTGAGGAGAAGTGTTATATTAGTCATTTTCTTGTTTACTGTAGACAGCATTTGCTGTCCTTTTGGATCATTATTAAGCTACAGGGAGTAATGTAATATTATTAAGAGATTTTGTGACATATATTTATTCTGTCAATTTATTCCTTAATCTAATCTTAGTATAAAGCGTCTCTCAGGTATAGTTTCCTTTTTCCATCTTTTGGTTAGATAGCAATGAAAGTCAAAATAACTGGTATTAATAACGTTTCTAAATGAAACGTCCCTAACAATCGTCTGCAGGGGGATTCCTACACATATAATAGTATACGGCTTTCATCTCAGTGAACATGAAGTTCAGGTGAGCGGCTCTAGCCTGAATTTGACTCTTTTAAAGATGTACATTTTTTGTAATTAGACCCAAGGGGCCGGGGTTTTGTCTTTTGACTCAGCAAGATGGGTGTATTTGTGTTGTTAAAGCACCACTCCAGAGTATTTTTTATTGCTCCTCTGTAGTGGTGCTTTAAATCCTGACCCTCGTCCTGGCCTTGTTCTGGCCTTGTGCTGTTCCTGTCCTGGCCTTGTTCTGGCCTTGTGCTGTCCCTGTCCTGGCCTTGTTCTGGCCTTGTGCTGACCCTGTCCTGGCCTTGTTCTGGCCTTGTGCTGACCCTGTCCTGGCCTTGTTCTGGCCTTGTGTTGTCCCTGTCCTGGCCTTGTTCTGGCCTTGTGCTGTCTTTGTCCTGGCCTTGTTCTGGCCTTGTGCTGTCTTTGTCCTGGCCTTGTTCTGGCCTTGTGTTGTCCCTGTCCTGATCTTGTTCTGGCCTTGTGCTGTCCCTGTCCTGGCCTTGTTTTGGCCTTGTGCTGTTCCTGTCCTGGCCTTGTTCTGGCCTTGTGCTGTCCCTGTCCTGGCCTTGTTCTGGCCTTGTGCTGACCCTGTCCTGGCCTTGTTCTGGCCTTGTGCTGACCCTGTCCTGGCCTTGTTCTGGCCTTGTGTTGTCCCTGTCCTGGCCTTGTTCTGGCCTTGTGCTGTCTTTGTCCTGGCCTTGTTCTGGCCTTGTGCTGTCTTTGTCCTGGCCTTGTTCTGGCCTTGTGTTGTCCCTGTCCTGACCTTGTTCTGGCCTTGTGCTGTCCCTGTCCTGGCCTTGTTTTGGCCTTGTGCTGTCTTTGTCCTGGCCTTGTTCTGGCCTTGTGCTGTCTTTGTCCTGACCTTGTTCTGGCCTTGTGCTGTCCCTGTCCTGGCCTTGTTCTGGCCTTGTGCTGTCCCTGTCCTGGCCTTGTTCTGGCCTTGTGCTGTCTTTGTCCTGGCCTTGTTCTGGCCTTGTGTTGTCCCTGTCCTGACCTTGTTCTGGCCTTGTGCTGTCCCTGTCCTGGCCTTGTTTTGGCCTTGTGCTGTCTTTGTCCTGGCCTTGTTCTGGCCTTGTGCTGTCCCTGTCCTGGCCTTGTTCTGGCCTTGTGCTGTCCCTGTCCTGGCCTTGTTCTGGCCTTGTGCTGTCCCTGTCCTGGCCTTGTTCTGGCCTTGTGCTGTCTTTGTCCTGGCCTTGTTCTGGCCTTGTGCTGTCCCTGTCCTGGCCTTGTTCTGGCCTTGTGCTGTCTTTGTCCTGGCCTTGTTCTGGCCTTGTGCTGTCTTTGTCCTGGCCTTGTTCTGGCCTTGTGTTGTCCCTGTCCTGACCTTGTTCTGGCCTTGTTCTGTCCCTGTCCTGGCCTTGTTTTGGCCTTGTGCTGTCTTTGTCCTGGCCTTGTTCTGGCCTTGTGCTGTCCCTGTCCTGGCCTTGTTCTGGCCTTGTGCTGTCCCTGTCCTGGCCTTGTTCTGGCCTTGTGCTGTCCCTGTCCTGGCCTTGTTCTGGCCTTGTGCTGTCTTTGTCCTGGCCTTGTTCTGGCCTTGTGCTGTCCCTGTCCTGGCCTTGTTCTGGCCTTGTGCTGTCTTTGTCCTGGCCTTGTTCTGGCCTTGTGCTGTCCCTGTCCTGGCCTTGTTCTGGCCTTGTGCTGTCCCTGTCCTGGCCTTGTTCTGGCCTTGTGCTGTCTTTGTCCTGGCCTTGTTCTGGCCTTGTGCTGTCTTTGTCCTGGCCTTGTTCTGGCCTTGTGCTGTCCCTGTCCTGGCCTTGTTCTGGCCTTGTGCTGTCCCTGTCCTGGCCTTGTTCTGGCCTTGTGCTGTCCCTGTCCTGGCCTTGTTCTGGCCTTGTGCTGTCCCTGTCCTGGCCTTGTTCTGGCCTTGTGCTGTCTTTGTCCTGGCCTTGTTCTGGCCTTGTGCTGTCTTTGTCCTGGCCTTGTTCTGGCCTTGTGTTGTCCCTGTCCTGGCCTTGTTCTGGCCTTGTGCTGTCCCTGTCCTGGCCTTGTTTTGGCCTTGTGCTGTCTTTGTCCTGGCCTTGTTCTGGCCTTGTGCTGTTCCTGTCCTGGCCTTGTTTTGGCCTTGTGCTGTCTTTGTCCTGGCCTTGTTCTGGCCTTGTGCTGTTCCTGTCCTGGCCTTGTTCTGGCCTTGTGCTGTCTTTGTCCTGGCCTTGTTCTGGCCTTGTGCTGTCCCTGTCCTGGCCTTGTTTTGGCCTTGTGCTGTCTTTGTCCTGGCCTTGTTCTGGCCTTGTGCTGTTCCTGTCCTGGCCTTGTTCTGGCCTTGTGCTGTCTTTGTCCTGGCCTTGTTCTGGCCTTGTGCTGTCCCTGTCCTGGCCTAGTTTTGGCCTCATTCTGGCCTTGTCCTGGCCTCATCCTAGCCTCATTCTGGCCTCGACCGTTCCTCATTCAGTCTCATCCTGGGCTCATTCTGTCCTTGTCATGGCCTCGTCTTGGCCTTGTTATGGCTTAATCCTAGCCTTGTCTTGGTTTTGATCTGGTTTCTTCCTGGCCTCATCTGGCCTCGTCCTGACCTCCTTCTGGAATCGTTTTGGCATTGTCCTGGCCTTGTCCTGTTCTCGTCTTGGTCTTGTTCTGGCTTCGTCATGGGCTCATTTTCGTCGTGTCCTGGCCTCCTCTGGCCTCGTTTTGGCCTTGTTCTGGCTTCGTCCTGGCCTTACCTCCGTGTTGTTCTGGCTTTGTCTTGGTGTTACGTCACCACCGGAGTGCGCTCCAGCGACTTCTACTCCGATCGCCAGGCGATGCCGTGTTCCTGCCGTGGATGGTGCTGGTGATAGGAGAGGAGTCGATGCCAGCGGCACCGGTGGGCGCAGGCTCTGATCATCCACTGGGCTGGGTTATCTTGGGATCTGCAGTACCACTGGCTGACTATTGGTGGCGTGTGTCTTCCAGCTGAAGTTGCTATCATTCAGCTACAGCTAATGGGAAGACACCACACCCTTCTTAATCCCCCTCCTGTCTGCTGACCACTGCCAGAGATAGTTCTGAATTCCTGGCTCCTGGTCTGCCCTGTTTTGTTTAGTTATTCTGGTGTTCTGACTTTTGCTTTTCTTATGACTACCCTTCTGCCTGCTGTTTTTGTACCTCGCTGCTCGATCCGGTTTTGACCTCTGCTTGTTTCTGATTACGTCCTTGTCTACTAATTCTGTCCCTGTTCCGCAATTCCTGGTTTGACCCTACCTGACTACTACTCTCATCGGACTGCAGCCTTCCACAGGGAGTGATCTCCAGGGTCCTGTGTAATTCCAAATCCCTGTATAGGAGTTAAAGGGTTTCAGGGTTCTGGGGGTACTGCTTGGTGAATGGCTTGCCTCGATCCTGTCCATTACAGCCCGTCTGAGTCTGTGGATCCAGGCAGGCGTTACACCTGGCCTTGTTCTGGCCTCGTCCTGGTCTTGTTCTGGCTTGGTCCTGGCCTCCTGCTGGCCTCGTCCTGGGCTCGTTTTGGCCGCCTATTGGCTTCTTCTCAGTTTGTCCTGGCCTCCTTCTGGCCTTGTCCTGGACTTGTCTTGGCCTGGTTCTGGTTTTGTACTGGCCTTGTCCTGGCCTCATTCTGACCTCATCCTGGCCGTGTTCTGGTCTCATCCTGGCCTCCTTCTGGCCTCGTTCTAGCCTCATCTTGGCTCTCATAGATTTCCGGCCAGTGAGAAGTTATTGTCACAAGATGGCACCGCGGAGACCGGAGCGTTGTCGAAAAAGTAAGAAAACATTGGAGGGTGAGTATAAGATCAGGGGCTTGGACTTAGATTTAAAGCGCCACTCCAGAGCTGAAAAACCCTCATCTGGTGTGGTGGTTTAAAGGCAATGGGGATGGTCTGTTGACGCAAGAGGCCACATATATCTAGGCAGCAAATTCTTGGCATGAGTCATCGTGACGATCTAGGCTAGATGAAGAAGACGTCACTTAAGATACGGTCAATGTGATTGTGTATTCCCCTGTGTCTTCAGATCAGTGGTGTAATCTCTCTCTATATGGTCTGTGGTCTTATAATTTTCTGTAGATTAGATGTATAGATTTATAAAGTAGACTTCATTTATTTCTGAACATCATTTATCTGACCAAAATCCTTAGAGATCAGACCCCTTCTTAGGGATCCCAGTAATGTATACAAGATTAAAATGTTCCTTCCCCTCGGGCCGGCCGCTGACCGTCGCCTGCAACACGTACATCACATGCATCTGTAAAAGGAGTGGATGAGCCGGTGACAGTGGCCTCGGGCCTCGCCGGTAGGACTTTAGGACTCATAAAGTGTCTGCTGAATATAAAGACAAACAAATAAAATCAATACTCCGCCTTTACTCTCAATTTCATTATTTTAGAAAAGTGGGGAATGTGTGAAAGGGATGACGTAACCGATTGTATTGAATAAAGGTACAAATATCAGACACGGGCATTTCTCATTTACAATGCACATCCCTAGGTACAGGGACTGACTGCCGAGATGGCATAGGTAGAAAAGAGGAAACTGTCTACTGATATCACACTTGGCAACTTTTGGAAGTGTGAAGTGCAAAGATGAAATTTTTCCAGACCCTCACCTCCTTTTCCAGACCCTCACCTCCTTTTCCAGATCAGCACCCCTTTTTCAGACCCACACCCTTTTTCCCGGCCCACACACCTTTTTCAGACCCACACCTCTTTTTCCAGACCCACACCTCTTGTTCCAGACCCACCCCCTATTTTCAGACCTACACCTTTTTCAGACCCACACCTCTTTTCCCAGACCCACATCGCTTTTCCCAGTCCCACATCTTTTTCCAGACCCACACTTCCTTTGCCAGACCCACACTTCCTTTGCCAGACCCACACTTCTTTTTCCAGGCCCATACCTCTTTTTACAGACTCACACCTCTATTTTCAGACTCACAATTATTTTTCCATAGCCACATATCTTTTTCCCGACTCTCACTTCCTTTTCCAGACCCACACCCCTTTTTTTCAGACCCATACCTCTCTTTCCAGACCCTCACCTCTTTTATAGATCCAGACTTTTTTTTTTCCAGACCCACACCTTTTTTCCAAAACCACTCCAAATTTTTTCAATCCCACACCTCCTTTTCCAGACCCACACGTCTTTTTTCACACCCATATCTCTTTTTCCAGATCCACATCTCTTTTTCCAGACACAGACCTCTTTTTACCCACTCACATCTAGTTTTCCTAGCCCACACCTCTTTTTCCAAACTCTCACCTCCTCTTCCAGACCCACACCCCTTTTTTCAGACCCATATCTCTTTTTCTAGGCCCACACCTCCTTTTTCAGACCCACAGCCATTTGTTTCAGACCTACACCTCTTTTTCCAGACGCACACCTCTTTTTCCAGACCACATCTTTTTCTCTAGACCCACACCTCTTTTCCAGAGCCACACCTCTATTTACAGATCCACAATTATTTTTCCAGACATACACCTCTTTTTTTCAAATCCACATCTTTTTCCAGACCCACACCTCCTTTTCCAGACCCTATCACTTTTTCCAGGTCCGCACCTTTTTCAGAACCACACCTCTTTTTTCAGACCCACACCTCTTTTTCCAGACCATATCTCTTTTTCCAGACCCACACCTTTTTCAGACCCACACCTCTTTTTCCAGACCCACACCGCTATTTCCAACCCCACACCTCTTTTTCCCAGACCCACACTTTTTTCAGACCCACAGCTCTTTTTCCAGACCCACACCGCTGTTTCCAACCCCAGACCTCTTTTTACCAGACTCCACACCTTTTTTTCCAGGCCAAATCTCTTCCTTACCCCATTTTCTAAGACCTAGGCTCCATTTGATGATGACGCCTGTCAACATCCTGCACATTATAGCATCCAAAATCTCTGTCACCTGTGAGTTTTCGGGAGGCTCTGGCATCCAGTTTAGGAGGTCTCCTGTTTTTATAGGGTTCTCCTGGACATTTAAGGGTTATATAAACCTTTCACCCTCTCCCATTTTTGACCAAGTGTG
>NC_134354.1:765941892-765979392 GCF_048569485.1 Anomaloglossus baeobatrachus
AAAATAAAGCTTTTTGGGAAAAAAAAAAGCGCTTTGTGTGGTGCATGACAACATGAAAACCTTATCTATGTGTTAAGCATGGTGTAGCGGTAGTATTGCAGTTTGGGCTTGTTTTGCTGCATCTAGGCCAGGACAATGGCCATTGAGTAAATGATGAATTCTAAATAATGTCATCAAGTTTTAAAAGAAAATGTCATTGCATCTGTCCATGAGCTGAGTCTTATGAGAATGTGGGTCATGAAGTAAGACAATAACGCAAAGTGCACAAGTTGTTGTACAAAAGAATCATTAAAGAATAATGTTTTGCTATGACAGAGTCGGAGTCCTGACCCAGATCCTTTAGAAACGTTGTGGAAGGACCTGACGTGAGCAGTTTCTTGGAAGGAAAAGTCCAACATAACAACATAACAAAGATGCAACTGTTTTGTAAGGAGGAAGGGGCTAAAATTCCTCCCAGCCGATGTGCAAGACTAATAAACCATTACTGGAAATGTTTAGACAATGTTTCACAAGCAGGTCCCACCAGATACTGCGAGCAAAGGTCCACACTGCTGACACTCACCGACATGTGATATTGGATCATTTTCGTAATGCTCGCGGTCTGTGTAGAGGCAGCGTGCAGGCGTAGTGGACCCACTAGACTACAGGGTGGGACCTGGGCTTTCCCTTTAGTGATAGGGGCTTCACTAAGCGCCCACCCCGATTCGGATACCAGATACCACTCCAAGGGCAGTGATTGGAGGTAGCTGACCCCCAGGATAGGAGAAGGACTCAGGTGCAGGCGGGATGACTAAGGCAGGCTGGACAGGCAGGTATGGACAGGAATTGTGGGCACGGCAAGGATAGATAGGTATTGGAAGGATGGTACAGGGTAACTGGCACAGGGGTAGCGGAACCTGACAATTAGCTAGACAGACGGGAAACTGACCAACTGGAAATGTTGCGCAGGCACCTCCCCTAATGGGAAGGTGCCTTAAATATATAGTGCCTCTCAGCCATTGGCTAAGAGGCATTTCCTTTCAGAGGAGGGCTGGTGTTCATGCGTCTTAGATGCACTCCTGGGAAGCCTGTGCGACATGTACAAGGCACGGGAGGGGAAGGAGGCAGAAAAGCACGAGGAAGGCCGGGAAGAATGGCCAGGGCAGTGAGTAAGTCGGCGTCCCTCTAGGATAATGACAAAGTTGGGTTTGAAGTTCTCCTTTAATAACACGCTATCGGAGGATGTTATGTGGATACAATACATTTTTGGACCTTCATCTAGATATCTGAGCTGTGGCTCAAGAAGTTGCGTGTTGTGGTTTGACGTGTGATGAAAATGATGGTAATGTTCTTCATAGACTCATGGCAAGAAGAAAGCTTGGCATTGCATTGTCCTAGTGTTGACTCTTTGACCATTTTCAACCCTTTCGAAAACTCAGAATCTTCCATGAGTGTCCAATGTCTGGTTGGCAGAGTAGTGACTGGTGGTAGTTGGTGGTAGCCCCCATAGGCACCTTACCGGGCTCCTAAAGACTAACCAACCCCTAACAAAGATTCAGCAATGAGATATGAATTGTGGAGGTCTCAACTCACGGCTCACACAAAAACATTTTTAATAGTCTTTTTTTTTTTTTCATCTATTGCTCATAATTCTTGAATCCGGGAACTTTTACTTTTCTTCAAGCATTGTCAAAAATCTGGAAAGCTCTTCGATTAAAATGGATAATGAGTGCAGGATGTGGAGGGGCTGACAGGAGAGCCAGGGGGATATAGTGCTATTGTGCTGTGAAGCCCCCTAATGTAAATGCAGGCAGACAGGTGCTTCATACAGACTCGCTGAACCGCCACAACAAAGCACGACAAAAGAAAGACAATGCCGTTAGCAACGCAATTCATTGAAAGTGACTTTCTAATCCAGACCTTTTCCATTCTTCCATCAAACACGACACAATTTAATAGTCTTTCTTTGCAAAAAATTACATGAAAATTTGTGTTCTGTCCAAAAGAACCAAAAAGAGAGCAAGTGCTTGTATCATTCTCTATAGGGATTCACCAAAGGATTGGACTCCATGGTGTGGTGCGTCATTCTAAGCCGGTCATACAAGGATTGAGCTTGGAGATGAGCGAATCTGCCGATATTACGATGAAGGACGTCTTTTGAAGGCTCAAGTACAAATATTGGGCTTTACGATGAGGGATGTCATTTGAAGGCTCACATAGAAGTATTGGGCTTTACGATGAGGGACATCATTTGAAGGCTCACATAGAAGTATTGGGCTTTACGATGAGGGACGTATTTTGAAGGCTCACATAGAAGTAGTGGGCTTTACGATGAAGGACATCATGTGAAGGCTCACATAGAAGTTTTGAGCTTTACGATGAGGGACATCATTTGATGGCTGACATGGAAGTATTGGGCTTTACGATGAAGGACATCATGTGAAGGCTCACATAGAAGTATTGGGCTTTACGATGAAGGACGTCATTTGAAGGCTCACACAGCAGTATTGAGCTTTACTATGAGGGACGTCATTTGAAGGCTCATATAGAAATATTGGGCTTTACGATGAGGTACGTCATTTGAAAGCTCACATAGACGTATTGGGCGTTACGATGAAGGACATATCTTGAAGGCTCACATAGAAGTATTGGGCTTTACGATGAAGGACATATCTTGAAGGCTCACATAGAAGTATTGGGCTTTATGATGAAGGACGTCATTTGAAGGCTCAAATAGAAGTATTGGGCTTTACGATGAGGGACGTCATTTGAAGGCTCACATAGAAGTATTGGGCTTTACGATGAATGATATATCTTGAAGGCTCACATAGAAGTATTGGGCTTTATGATGAAGGACGTCATTTGAAGGCTCAAATAGAAGTATTGGGCTTTACGATGAGGGACGTCATTTGAAGGCTCACATAGAAGTATTGGGCTTTACGATGAATGATATATCTTGAAGGCTCACATAGAAGTATTGGGCTTTATGATGAAGGACGTCATTTGAAGGCTCAAATAGAAGTATTGGGCTTTACGATGAGGTACGTCATTTGAAGGCTCACATAGACGTATTGGGCGTTACGATGAAGGACATATCTTGAAGGCTCACATAGAAGTATTGGGCTTTACGATGAAGGACATATCTTGAAGGCTCACATAGAAGTATTGGGCTTTATGATGAAGGACGTCATTTGAAGGCTCAAATAGAAGTATTGGGCTTTACGATGAGGAACGTCATTTGAAGGCTCACATAGAAGTATTGGGCTTTACGATGAATGATATATCTTGAAGGCTCACATAGAAGTATTGGGCTTTATGATGAAGGACGTCATTTGAAGGCACACAGAGAAGTATTGGGCTTTACGATGAGGGACATCATTTGAAGGATCACATAGAAATACTGGGCTTTACGATGAAGGACATCATTTGAAGGCACACAGAGAAGTATTGGGCTTTATGATGAAGGACGTCATTTGAAGGCTCACACAGAAGTATTGGGCTTTACGATGAGAGATGTCATTTGAAGGCTCACATAGAAGTATTGGGCTTTACGATGAGGGATGTCATTTGAATGCTCACATAGAACTATTGGGCTTAACGATGAAGGACCTCATATTAAGGCTCACATAGAAGTATTGGGCTCCATAGTTTGGTGCATGATTCGAAGGCTGGCTTAGATGGTTCTCATAAGTATCTTGTTTATTAAGTTGTGGTCATAAATTTGGGTGGATCAACCTGTTCCTTGAGGATGTCCAAATCATGTTACTAAATTTCCGCATGTGGGTAGTTATCACAAAACTGTGGTCATCCTTTATTATACAGAAGTGTTGGTCATGGCCAACCTTAGGCATTCTGGCACACTGTACAGTGAAGATGCTATAACAGGTACTATGGAAGGAGACCTCTAATCCACCGTCCATACTTCTGAAACTCCGATAATCCGACTTGTCCTCAACACTGAATTACAAAAAAATGTGATATCTTCCAATACCAGAAACAGAAGTAAAAGCAGAGAGTTGGGTAGGATGGACGGAGGTTTTGATTACATTAATTCGTATATTATAGCTTCCAATGCTCCTGAGTCTGTTTGGAAGGGACCAAATTTTAGTCTTAGTCCATAAAGTGGGATTTGTGTAAAATCCAGGTAACACTGTGATCTTGTCCACCTTTGGAAAGTCCTGGGGGAGGGACTTAAAGGCTTCGTCTAAAGTCAGTAAGTGACCACCTACCTGTAAGATGGCTGATAATTTGCTGATCGCTGAGAACGGACCTCGTTTGAATGGAGCGATGGCCGTGTATGGGATCAATCAAGGTCCCGACAGTGAGTTCCCCAGCAAAATGCAATTTATCACCTATTTTATCTTACAGAAACCCCTTTAAATACCCATAGATTCAGGTTAAATGCAATCTATACATTTTGGGATTGGTTTAGTGATGGAAGACCTGCAGGGCAAATTGGTTAGGGCTACATTCACACATCCAAAATAAAAAAAACAACCGCAAACCTTGTTACACTACTGCTGCAATCAAGTAGCAAAATCCACACTTCTTCCTATCACACAGAGTTTTGCACAAATTTCGCTGACTGTCATGACGGCTGTGACGACATTGACTCTCATGGGTTAAAGTTTCTTAACATTCAGCCAGACGTATTGTTCTTTTGTGTATTACCTCATGTTTGCTTAGCTATTGTTTCTCCAGACCCTTCCAGTAATCATTGTAATGTAGTTGTGTATTGCTAATGTAATTTCTTTATGTGATTAATGTGATTTCTTTAAGTCACCAGGTTGTTGTTGATGGATGTGCATGATCCAGTCTAAGCTCTTAGGAGCTGGCTAGAGGATCAGGATACCTTGTGGCTTCAATCTAGGGACTTCGGTTCCGATTGGAGACCATATCCACAGCCTAGGGATTTCGACTCCGGCTGCCAGGATTATATCATCATACCAGAGACTACTCAAGGAGGAAACCCAGGTTGGGACAATTCGGTCACCTGGTACAGACTTTGCAGACCTCAGCCAGCTTCCTAAATCTGGCGTTATTCCAGTCTCGGTGGGTGCCCGCCGAAAGCGGGGTGCTGCTGGATTGGAGTAATTAGCCCTGGAACCTGTGAGGCATGGACATTCTAAATCCCTGGTGAGCCAGCGGAAGGGTGAGACTCTGTTGCCTGTTACATTTGTGTGTTTTTCTGGTTATGTGCCGTTACTTGTTTGGGGATCCAATAAAGTCTAATTATTGTGGTTCCCTCACCCTGTGTTGTCTGAGTAGTGTTCTGCCCACGGTTAAGGAGGTCGTGCGTTCAGTTGGGATGAGTCCTGAGCCACGCTGTCTTTCTAAAGGCGGCCGGGCCAGCGGATGAGAGCACCCACTGAGCCCCGTGTCTCCACAGCGGCATCGGGCTCTGTTCACATTGCAGATTCTGACACTCTATTCAATTGTTTTTCTGGTGTCTGGGATCAATACAGACAGACTCGGGCATCGACCTGCTGTGTGCTGATTCATAGTCAGGCTAGCAAGAGTTAATCTCTGCTTGTGTGCTTGCTCCTTTAATCACATGTTCTGGGCCTATCACATTTGTTCTTCTCCTATTTATGCTAGTTGAATCCTTCCACCCATGTCAGGTATAGTTTATTATGTGTTGGTCTGTGAGGTAGTCTGCTTGCTTCTTCAATCACATGTTGTGGGAAGGCCTATCACATCTGCTCACCTCTTATTTATGCTGGTTGAATCCTTCTACCCATGTCAACTATTGCTTATTCTATGTTGGTCTGTGAGCTTTGGTGTCCCAGACTTTCTGGTGACAGTGTTGCCATTTGTTTGAAGCGGTTGTGGTGTTTACCCCTATTGTCTTGTTGCTTCTTTCCTGCTCTTGTTTTTCTCCTAATCTCTTATTGCCCTATTTCTGTAGTTTTCAACACACTGCTGTCTTGTCCCTCCCTGGGGGGAGAGGGAATAAGATCAGGAATGGTCAGAAGCAGGGCCATGAAGGAGACTCAGGCCTCTTCACCATTAGGAGGATTCCTGAGATTAGAGTCAGCTTAGGAACCCTGGTTTCCCATCCTATTTCTGTGGTTTTCAACTGTCAAGTTGCCATCAGGGGGAGCCGGAGCTCTGCAGCAGAAGACACTACACAGAGCAACAAGAACCAGGATGTGGATAGACAGTGTGTGCTCGTACACTGCCTCACAGGACAGCTGGGGAGCAGAGCGGCGGGGCGTTCGAGGAATGGTCAGGCAGGCCAGGTCAAGCACAGTACGGGCAGAAGGAGGACCGGAGAAAAGAGCAGAAGCGAGGTCAAGGTCAGGCCAAAGTCAGTACCAGAGGAAGTAACCGAGTGGGGAGGTAGGAGAGGGGATAGAGGAATGGAGGGACTACTAGTAGACATAACACAGACAGGGCATGGGGGCACAGGAACAGAAGGATCAGGATAACACTTACAGGACCAGCAATCACAGGCAAAGCAGCGCTAAGCTTATAGCCGGCGCTAGTTCACCGGAGATGTCAGGTTTAAAGCATCCAAGCTCCGGAAGTGGGGCCCGGGAGAAGGCTCTGCCCCCTAGCCATGTGGACGGGGAGGCAAAATCATGACACAACTCACTCTTGTCTTGTCCCTCCCTGGAGGGAGCGGGAGAAGAAATAAGAACAGGACTGGTCAGGAGCAGGGCTAGAAAGAAGACCTAGGCCTCTCCACCATTAGGAATATCCCTGAGATAAGCGTTAGCTTAGAAGCCCTGGTTTCCCATACTACTGGTTTTCAACACACTCCTGTCTTGTCCCTCCCTGGGCAGAGAAGAAATAAGATCAGGAATGGTCAGGAGCAGGGCCATGAAGGAGACTCAGGCCTCTTCACCATTAGGAGTATTCCTGAGATTAGGGTCAGCTTAGGAGCCCTGGTTTCCCATACTATTTCTGTGGTTTTCAACACACTCTTCTCCCATCCCTCCCTGCAGGGAGGGTGAAAGGGAATAAGATCAGAACAAGTCAAGAGCATAGCCAGGAAGGAGACTCAGGCCTCTTCACCATTAAGAGTATCCCTGAGATTAGGGTCAGCTTAGGAGTCCTGGTTTCAAATCCTATTTCTGTGGTTTTCAACACAATCCTGTCCCGTCCCTCCCTGGAGGGAGTGGAAGAGGGAATAAGATCAGTAATGGTCAGGAGCAGGGCCAGGAAGAAGACTAAGGTGTCTCCGCCATTAGGAGTATCCCTGAGATTAGGGTCAGCTTAGGAGCACTGGTTTCCCATCCTATTTCTGTGGTTTTCAACACCCTCCTGTCCTATCCCTCCCTTGAGGGAGGGGGAGAGGAAATAAGATTAGGAATGGTTAGGAGCAGGGCCAGGAAGAAGACTCAGGCGTCTCCACCATTAAGAGTATCCCTGAGATTAGGGTCAGTTTATAAGCCTTGGTTTCCTGTCCTATTTCTGTGGTTTTAAACACACTCCTGTCCCGTCTCTTCCTGGAGGGACGGGGAGAGGGAATAAGATCACAATTGGTCAGAAGCAGGGCCAGGAGGAAGACTCAAGCCTCTTCACTATTAGGAGTATCCCTGAGATTAGGGTCAGTTTAGGAGCCCTGGTTTCCTGTCCTATTTCTGTGGTTTTCAACACACTCCTGTCCCATCCCTCCATGGAGGGAGGGGGGAAAGGGAATAGGATCAGGACTGGGCAGGAGCAGGGACAGGAAGGAGACTCAGGCCTCTTCACCATTAGGAGTATCCCTAAGATTAGAGTTAGCTTAGAATTAGGGTCAGTTTAGGAGCCCTGGTTTCCTGTCTTATTTCTGTGGTTTTCAAAACACTCCTATCCCGTCCCTCCCTGGAGGTAGGGAGAGAGGGAATAAGATCAGTACTGGTCAGGACCAGGGCTAGGAAGAAGACTTAGGCCTCTCCACCATTAGGAGTATCCCTGCGGTTAGGAATAGCATAGGGCCCCTAGCCAGTTCCCTGCTATCCTGTAGTCATCATGACACTAACATGTGAAGGTAGGTGCCCTGGTCCATCACTACTCTCGAAACATAAATCTTTCAAAACGTTTGTTTGGATGAATAACATGGCGCTATTTAGAAACAAGCCATACCAGGACATGCTTCTAATTGCTCCCCCGTCGTATCCCTGCCGGATGTTGCCTTTCATGCACTTCTGCTACAGGTGACCTGAGAGAGCCTCTGTAGAGATGTAGTTCTTGGCACATCCCGCGTACGTCTGGCTCATACAATCTTCCAAAATGTATCTGTAGCATAAATAATGTTCCACGTAAAGAAGGAACAAAGGCGAGCTGTATTCTTCAGGTTACCGGCCCGCACCTCTCCCCGGTCAAGGTAGACGCTAATCGATTTTTAACCCATCCGTACTTGAGTGGTTTCTTCAAGGCCGAGCTGAGATGTAGCTCGGGGCAGGAGCCGGCGTCGTACATGTGTCGGCGAGCGCTAATGCGCTTCAGACAGGAAGATAATTCATTTCAGATGTCATCCTCTGAACTAGAATTCCAATATAAAAAATCAGACACAAATACAAAAAGATTTATACATCAAGAGGACAAAAAAAATTAAAAATAAATGCCGCCGCGATAAAATTTACATAAGAAACGGCAGCCTACGAGCAGAGGCAGCCCGGCGGGAAGCCGAGATCCACACCACAGAACATAACGCGCCTGGCTCGAGTCTCGGGACGCCGCCGGACCCAAGACTTTGATGAGAAGAGGTTCTCCTGGGTTAAGTTGGTAAGAAGAAAGGCTGAGAAGATGCCGGAGAAAATAGCTGACCTTGGCATAGACGTCTAGTCATCAATGGTAGCAGTGTCAATGAAGAGATAGAGGATGGAATTGTAAACCGGGAGGGGTCAACAACGGTCAAGTAGTGCGGAAAAGAATCGGAAGAAAGGACCAAGACCGGTTACAAGACAGAAGATGAGCAGCACACCGGGAGCAATTCAAAGGAGGAGAACCCGAGCAAGTGCTCAATGTAAATGGGAATCGTGCAGGTTACATACAGAAAGAAAAGTCATTTACTGCTCGTTATATTTCCTGAGTTACCTCCTGTATTATCCTCCAGAGCTGCACTCACTGTTCTGCTGGTGCAGTCACTGTGTACATACATTACTGATCCTGTACTGATCCTGAGTTACATCCTGCATTATACTCCAGAGCTGCACTCACTATTCTGCTGGTGCAGTCACTGTGTACATACATTACTGATCCTGTACTAGTCCTGAGTTACCTCCTGTATTATCTTCCAGAGCTGCACTCACTATTCTGCTGGTGCAGTCACTGTGTACTATACATTACTGATCCTGTACTGATCCTGAGTTACATTCTGTATTATACTCCAGAGCTGCACTCACTATTCTGCTGGTGCAGTCACTGTGTACATACATTACTGATCCTGTACTGATCCTGAGTTACATCCTGCATTATACTCCAGAGCTGCACTCACTATTCTGCTGGTGTAGTCACTGTGTACATACATTACTGATCCTGTACTGATCCTGAGTTACATCCTGTATTATACCCCAGAGCTGCACTCACTATTCTGCTGGTGTGGTTACTGTGTACATACATTACATTACCTATCCAGTATTGATCCTGAGTTACGTCCTGTATTATACCCCAGAGCTGCACTCACTATTCTGTTGGTGCAGTCACTGTGTACATACATTACATTACCTATCTAGTATTGATCCTGAGTTACCTCCTGTATTATACTCCAGAGCTGCACTCACTGTTCTGCTGGTGCAGTCACTGTGTACATATATTACATTACTGATCCTGTACTGATCCTGAGTTACATCCTGCATTATACTCCAGAGCTGCACTCACTATTCTGCTGGTGGAGTCACTGTGTACATACATTACATTACTGATCTTGAGTTACCTCCTGTATTGTACTCCAGAGCTGCACTCACTATTCTGCTGGAGTCACTGGGTACATACATTACTGATCCTCAACTGATCCTGTATGGTATTGCAGAGCAGCATTCATAAATCTGCAGACTCAGATCCAAACTCTCACAGGTTACTTTGCTTGTACAGTATTTCACATTGTTGCCTCTGGTGATCAGTATTATAAGGGAAATCATATTTGACTAAAAAAAATCATTATTGCATTTGGGGCTCATGAAAATGTAGCATTATTTTAGTTTCTTTGTGTCTCGGAGCATTCCTGGCTGTGAAGAGAGTTAACTAAGAGCGTATCAGTGAGCTCTAACTGATTTTGGGGTTTCTAACTCCGCTTATTTATGACTGTGTGGAAATTCATTCACCTTTGATGTAGTTTGTGGTCATGTAACAGCTGAGATAAGCGCAGAATAGAATAAAACAGAACAAATCCAAACAAGCTCACTGATGACTTTATAGAAAACTCAATCTGCAGCCAAAAAATAGACAGTGAAATATAAGGACGTAGAAGGCAAACGGTGCAACATTGTTAATGAACCCCAATTGCAAAAACAATTTTCAGGCCAAAATACATGAATTTATGTAAAAAATTCCCAGAATGTGTCCATGTCTATTATACTTCCCATTAATACTGTGAAAGCAAGACCTGACGGCCATCAGAAGCTAGAGCTTTGCCGGGACCTTTGCTCCCTGACCCAAGTGTCCCATCCCCTCATCTAAGTTTCCCATCTCCCCTTGACGTAAGTTTCCCATCCCACCAACCTACGTTTTCCATCCCCCGACCCAAGTTTCCCATCCCCCGACCCAAGTTTCCCATCTACCCCTGATCCAAGTTTCCCATCTACCCCTGACCAAAGTTTTCCATGCCTCTGACCCAAGTTTCCCATCCCCCGACCCAAGTTTCCCATCTTCCCCTGATCCAAGTTTCCCATCTACCCCTGACCCAAGTTTCCCATCCCCTGACCCAAGTTTCTCACTCCCCCGATCCAAGTTTCCAATCCCTCTGACCCAAGTTTCCCATCCCCCGACCCAAGTTTCCCATCTACCCCTGATCCAAGTTTCCCATCTACCCCTGACCAAAGTTTTCCATGCCTCTGACCCAAGTTTCCCATCCCCCGACCCAAGTTTCCCATCTTCCCCTGATCCAAGTTTCCCATCTACCCCTGACCCAAGTTTCCCATCCCCTGACCCAAGTTTCTCACTCCCCCGATCCAAGTTTCCAATCCCTCTGACCCAAGTTTCCCATCCCCCTGACCTACGTTTCCCATATTCCCGACCTAAGTTTCCCATCTCACCCGACCTAAGTATCCTATCTCCCCGAACCAAGTTTCCCATTCCCAACCCAAGTTTCCCATCCCCTTGACGCTAGTTTCCCGTCTCCTCGAACCAAGTTTCCTATCTCCTCAACCCAAGTTTTCCATCCCATTCCCCTGATCAAAGTTTCCCATCCACCCCACGGCCCAAGTCTACCATCTTCTCCCTTCAAGCTTCCTATCCACCCAACCTAAGTTTCTCATTCCACTTTTCCAACCCCCTAATCAAAGTTTCCTATCACTCTGACCTAACTTTCCCATTCCCCAAGACGCAAATTTCCCATCCTCCCTGGCCAAGTCCCACCCCCCAACCCAAGTTTCCTATCCTCCCCAACCCAAGTTTCCTATCCTCCCCAATCCAAGTTTTCCACCCCCGACTTAAGTTTCCCAACCCCCTCGACCAAAGTTTCCCAATCTCCTCAACCCAAGTTTCCCAATCCCCGCGACCAAAGTTTCCCAATCCCAGACCCAAGTTTTCCAACCCCCTTGACCAAAGTTTCCCATCCCCTCGACCCAAGTTTCCCATCCCCTCCACCCAAGTTTCCCGTCTCCTCGAATCAAGTTTCCCATCCCCTCGACACAAGTTTCCCATCCCATCGACCCAAGTTTCCTATCCCCTCTACCCAAGTTTCCCATCCTCTCGACCCAAGTTTCCCATTCCCCCGATCAAAGTTTTCCATCTTCCCCGGCCCAAGTCTACCATCTGCGCCCACCAAGCTTCCCATCAACCCAACCTAAGTTTCACATTCAACCTGATCCAAGTTTTCCATCCCACCAACCCAAGTTTCTTATCACTCTGACCTAACTTTCCCATTCCCCTTGACCCAAATTTCCCATCCTCCCTGGCCACGTTTTCCACCCTCCGACCCACGTGTTCCACCCTCCGACCCACGTTTTCCACCCCCCGACCCAAGTTTCCCATTCCCTCACCCCCCCAGGCCCACGTCTACCATCCGCCCCTCCAAGCTTCCCATCCCCCAACCCAAGTGTCCCGTCCCCCCCTATGCCACTATATTCCCAGCTGCTCTACCCCATATATACAGCCCTGTCTTCCATCTGCACAGATTCTGCAGTATTACACGGCACGGCAGCTCAGTGGCATGGCGGCATTATTCTGGGCACATCTGTATACATATATATACCTCAGTGGGTTTATTTTCTTGTTTAACAGCAATGTCTTGTATTTTATTATCATTCGCTGCTTATCGCTCCCCTAATGGGACGGCATAGCACAGAATACGAGCCGCGCGCTGCACTACTGCCGCGTGTGCCGCATATTACTGTCTCCTACCAGCAGGATTCAAGGCTGGAAGGTTCAGAGAGATTTTATTTATTTCCGCAGTATTCATCTCATTCTCTAAATGTCCTTGGGAAGTAAGTGCAGATTTCGCAATGAGCCGACCCGGGGTATGAGGACGCACAAATCACAGCGTACAGCAGGCGCTCGCCGCCCATCCCTGCATCACAACATAAAAAATCCTGCTAGAAAGGAATATACACCCGCTATACAACGTCACAAGCGCAACCGCCAGAGATATTAGTGAGATTGGAAGGAAAATCTATAATGTTTCCCTGGGATCCATCTATATAGCTAGAGGCCTCATGAATGGGCGCCATATTGCAGTATATAAAATACAAGACCTACACCGGTATATAGGGCCATATCAGTGACCTAGTAATATTGCCAGTCCAAGATGATCTAGAAGTATCGATAGTGTTAGTGATCAAGTGGTATCATTAGTCCTAGTGATTTAGTGGTATAATTAGTACTGGTGATCTAGTGTTATCATCAGACTTTGTGATCTAGAAGTATCTATAGTATTGGTGATCTAGTGGTATCATTAGTCCTAGTGGTATTAATAGTCCTAGTGATTTAGTGGTATAATCAGTCCCGGCGATCTACTGTCATCATTAGACCTAGTGGTCTAGAAGTATCGATAGTGTTGGTGATCGAGTGGTATCATTAGTCCTAGGGATTTAGTGGTATAATTAGTCTTGGTGATCTAGTGTTATCATTAGACTTAGTGATCTAGAAGTATCGATAGTGTTGGTGATCTAGTGGTATCATTAGTCCTAGTTGTATTATTAGCCCTATTGATTTATTGGTATAATTAGTCCTGGTGATCTAGTGTTATCATTAGACCTAGTGATCTAGAAGTATCGATAGTGTTAGTGATCAAGTGGTATAATTAGTCCTAGTGATTTAGTGGTATAATTAGCCTAGGCAATCTAGTGTTATCATTAGACCTAGTGATCTAGAAGTATTGATAGTGTTGGTGATCTAGTGGAATCATGAGTCCTAGTGGTATTAATAGTCCTAGTGATTTAGTGGTATAATTAGTCCAGGTGATCTAGTGTTATCATTAGACCTAGTGATCTAGAAGTATCGATAGTGTTGGTGATCGAGTGGTATCATTAGTCCTAGTGCACTAGTGGTATTATTAGTCTTAATGATTTAGTGGCATAATTAGTCCTGGTGATCTAGTGTTATCATTAGTTCTAGTGACTTAAAGGTATTATTAGTCCGGGTAATCAAGTGGTATCAATAATAGTCCAAGTAATCTCTGTGTATAATTTGTACTGGTGATCTAGTGGTAGCAATACCGTTGGTGATCTAGTGGTATTATTAGTCCTAGTGATTTGGAGGTATCATTAGTCTGGGAAATCTAGTGGTGTAATTACTTCTGGTGATCTAGTGGTATCATTAATCCTAGTGATCTAGAAGTATCAATAGTGTTAGTGATCTAGTGGTATCATTAGTCTTTATGGTCTAGTGTTATTATTAGTCCTAATGATTTACTGGTATCATTAGTCCTAGTGAACCAGTGGTACGATAAGTCCTAATGATTTAGTGGTATAATTAGTCCTGGTGATTTAGTGTTATCATTAGTTCTACTGATTTCGTGGTATCATTAGTCCGGGTAATCTGTTTGTATAATTTGTACTGTTGATCTAGTGGCTTCAATAGTCCTGGTGATCTAGTGTCATTATTAGTCCTAGTGATTTAGTGGTATCATTAGTTCAGGTAATCTAGTGGTATAATTAGTTCTGGTGATCTAGTGATATCATTAAACCTAGTGATCTAGAAGTATCAATAGTGTAATTAGTCTTAGTGGTATCATTAGTCCTAGTGGTATTATTAGTCCCAATGATTTAGTGGTATAATAAGTCCTGGTGATCTAGTGTTATCATTAGCCCTAGTGATTTGGTGGTATCATTAGTCCGGGTAATCTAGTGGTATCAATAGTCTAAAAAATCTATTTGTATCATTTGCACTGGTGATCTAGTGGTAGAAATAGTCCTGGTGACTTAGTGGTACTATTAGTCCTAGTAATCTAGAGTTATAATCAGTCCTAGTGATCTTGCTATATCATTATTCCTAGTGCTCTAGTGGTATCATTATTCCTGGTAATCTAGTGGCATCATTAGTCCTGGTGATGAATTGTATCATTAGTACTGGAAATCTAGTGGTATCATTAGTCCTGATGATCTAGTGGTATCATTAATCCTAGTGATCTAGTGATATCATTAACTCAGTGGTATCTAGACTCTTGATAATTAAGTGTTATCATTATAGATTCACCAAATTTGCCAAAAGTGATGTCAGTAACGCGGAGGGGGAAGCGAAGAGGAGAAAAACCAAACAGGGAAAAAACATCCCGTGTGCTCCTTGTATGTCCTGTCAGCAGCCATTAGCCAAAGGTCTAGAAGGTCCAATAGACATTAGATTGTGGACGGGTCTCACTGATTTATAGAAATCCAATTTCTGTGACCGGCTTAATCCAAATTAACTTGAGAAAACAGATGATTGATGTTGTTGTGGTGCGGAGCGCGGCGCTCACAAGCTTTATGGGGACGGCTGTTACAGCAGCTGAATGTGTGATAAAGGCTGGATACCTCCTGTCACATCTCCGCATGAATCCTATCTATTCCAAGCAAATAAGATGAAGAAATGTGTATATGGCGAGATAAGAGCCGAGAACTACACAACCAGTCCTCTCATCATCTGTAAACACGCCAAACAGCGCAACAGAGGCATTATATACGTATTAGCATACCACTAAAGACATATATATATATACTGTATACACACACACACACACACACACATATATATATATATATATACAGTACAGTACAGACCAAACGTTTGGACACACCTTCTCATTCAAAGACTTTTCTTTATTTTCATGACTCTGAAAATTGTAGATTCACATTGAAGGCATCAAAAAAATGAATTAAAACATGTGGAATGAAATACTTAAAGTGTGAAACAACTGAAAATATGTCTTATATTCTAGGTTCTTCAAAGTAGCCGCCTTTTGCTTTGATTACTGCTTTGCACACTCTTGGCATTCTCTTGATGAGCTTCAAGAGGTAGTCACCGGAAATGGTTTTCCAACAGTCTTGAAGGAGTTCCCAGAGATGCTTAGCACTTGTTGGCCCTTTTGCCTTCACTCTGCGGTCCAGCTCACCCCAAACCATCTCGATTGGGTTCAGGTCTGGTGACTGTGGAGGCCAGGTCATCTGGCGTAGCACCCCATCACTCTCCTTCTTAGTCAAATAGCCCTTACACAGCCTGGAGGTGTGTTTGGGGTCATTGTCCTGTTGAAAAATAAATGATGGTCCAACTAAACGCAAACCGGATGGAATAGCACGCCGCTGCAAGATGCTGTGGTAGCCATGCTGGTTCAGTATGCCTTCAATTCTGAATAAATCCCCAACAGTGTCACCAGCAAAGCCCCCCCACACCATCACACCTCCTCCTCCATGCTTCACGGTGGCAACCAGCCATGTAGAGTCCATCCGTTCACCTTTTCTACAAAAACACGGTGGTTGGATCCAAAGATCTCAAATTTGGACTCTTTAGACCAAAGCACAGATTTCCACTGATCTAATGTCCATTCCTTGTGTTCTTTAGCCCAAACAAGTCTCTTCTGCTTGTTGCCTGTCCTTAGCAGAGGTTTCCTAGCGGCTATTTTACCATAAAGGCTGCCTCACAAAGTCTCCTCTTAACAGTTGTTCTAGAGATGTGTCTGCTGCTAGAACTCTGTGTGGCATTGACCTGGTCTCTAATCTGAGCTGCTGTTAACCTGCGATTTCTGAGGCTGGTGACTCGGATAAACTCATCCTCCGCAGCAGAGGTGGCTCTTGGTCTTCCTTTCCTGGAGCGGTCCTCATGTGAGCCAGTTTCTTTGTAGCGTTTGATGGTTTTTGGCACTGCACTTGGGGACACTTTCAAAGTTTATCCAATTTTTCGGACTGATTGACCTTCATTTCTTAAAAGGGTTGTTCACCCATATTTTTTATTGTCTAGTTCGATATTATATTGAGAAACAATGTTTCTCTCAAATACCTTGTGTTGGCAATAGTGCCTGTGAGAGGCGCTATTGCAGACCGCTGTTCCCACTCCAGTGACGTCACCGTCAACTAGTGCTGCACACGTCACATCTGTGCAGCCAGCTGCATTCTTCCAGACTCACTGAGCTGTGGGCGGTGTTTCACTGCTGTCACAGCCCATCTGATCCCTCCTCCCTCACAGAACAGAGCGTCACGTCTCTTGCTTGCAGCATTCTGCTGTGAAGGAGGAGGGAGGGGGAAGCAGATGTAACACCGCTCACAGCTCAGCGAGTCTGGAAGAATACAGCCGGCTGCATGGATGTGACGTGTGCAGCACTAGTTGACTGTGACGTCACTGGAGCTGGAACAGCGGTCTGCAATAGCGCCTCTCACAGGCATTATTGCCAACACAAGGTATTTGAGAGAAACATTGTTGCTCAATATAATATCGAACTAGACCATAAAAAATATGGGTGAACCACCCCTTTAAAGTAATGATGGCCGCTCGTTTTTCTTTACTTAACTGCTTTTATCTTGCCATAATACAATTTCTACCAGCCTATTCAGTAGGATTATCAGCTGTGTATCCACCAGACTTCTGCACAACACAACTGATGGTCCCAACCCATTTATAAGGCAAGAAATCCCACTTATTAAACCTGACAGGGCACACCTGTGAAGTGAAAACCATTTCCGGTGACTACCTCTAGAAGCTCATCAAGAGAATGCCAAGAGTGTGCAAAGCAGTAATCAAAGCAAAAGGTGGCTACTTTGAAGAACCTAGAATATAAGACATATTTTCAGTTGTTTCACACTTTTTTGTTAAGTATTTCATTCCACGTGTGTTAATTCATGTTTTTGATGCCTTCAATGTGAATCTACAATTTTCAGAGTCATGAAAATGAAGAAAACTCTTTGAATGAGAAGATATGTCCAAACTTTTGATCTGTACTGTATATGCAACTACCAGTATATATGGTCTATAATTCTGTTCAGCATATACTAGAACACAAATACACTCCTGCCTTCTATGTATAAAATAAGAATATAACTACTATAATACTGCCCCTATGCACAAGAATATAACTACTATAATACTGCTCCCTATATACAAGAATATAACTACTATAATACTGCTCCCTATGTACAAGAATATAACTACTATAATACTGCCCCCTATGTACAAGAATATAACTACTATAATACTGCCCCTATGTACAAGAATATAACTACTATAATACTGCCCCCTATGTACAAGAATATAACTACTATAATACTGCCCCTATGTACAAGAATATAACTACTATAATACTGCCCCTATGTACAAGAATATAACTACTACAATACTGCTCCTATGTACAAGAATGTAACTACTATAATACTGCCCCTATGTACAAGAATATAACTACTATAATACTGCTCCTATGTAGAAGAATATAACTACTATAATACTGCCCCTATATACAAGAATGTAACTACTATAATACTGCCCCCTTTGTACAGGAATATAACTACTATAATACTGCACTCTATGTACAAGAATATAACTACTATAATACTGCTCCTATGTACAAGAATATAACTACTATAATACTGCTCCTATGTACAAGAATATAACTACTATAATACTGCTTCTATGTACAAGAATATAACTACTATAATACTGTCCCTATGTACAAGAATATAACTACTATAATACTGCTCCTATGTACAAGAATATAACTACTATAATACTGCTCCTATGTACAAGAATATAACTACTATAATACTGTCCCTATGTAGAAGAATATAACTACTATAATACTGCTCCTATGTACAAGAATATAACTACTATAATACTGCTCCTATGTACAAGAATATAACTACTATAATACTGCCCCTATATACAAGAATGTAACTACTATAATACTGCCCCCTTTGTACAGGAATATAACTACTATAATACTGCACTCTATGTACAAGAATATAACTACTATAATACTGCCCCCTATGTACAAGAATATAACTACTATAATACTGCTCCTATGTACAAGAATATAACTACTATAATACTGCTCCTATGTACAAGAATATAACTACTATAATACTGCTCCTATATACAAGAATATAACTACTATAATACTGCTCCTATGTACAAGAATATAACTACTATAATACTGCTCCTATGTACAAGAATATAACTACTATAATACTGCTCCTATGTACAAGAATATAACTAGCATAAAATTTGCCAAAAAAACAATAAGAATATAATAAAAAATATATTTGTGTGTGTGTTTTATACTTTCAGAGATCTCTATTTTTTACCATAATAGCGGTCGGTAAATATTGGTCTGTGCTGTGTTCTGTGGGGATAGAAAGGGGGGAAAGCAGGGATGTTGGATACAGAAGGATCTAATCTCCAACAAGATGGAAATATACGACATGTTGGTAATAGATCTCCCCAGTGTCTAATAAAATGCAGATTGTATTTTTCATCACGGTTCAATAATATGCTTCTTTGTGAGGAGGAAGAAATCCGAGAGTAAATCAAGGATGTTTTCATGTACACTGTGAAAACTGCAGTCTGAAATGTTGTGATTTGTATAAAATATGACTGCGAGCGGCCTTGTGATGTCAGCGCCAAGTTTTATGGAGAAATATAATTCTCAATTTGAGGAAAAGAGGAAAAAAAAAATATCTAAAAACATGACGGTGAATGCATTTAAATGTGAAACCCAAGAACCTACATTATACAAAATGCTTCACCGCAGACACAAGTGGCAACGCTTAACACGGCCCGTCCTGCCCCATACACACAATCTGCTTTACATACAGCAGAGCCCCGCAGCTCCGAACAAGACCCACTAACAAGCGGAAAAATCCACACGTCTCCCAGAAAATTACACAAGTCAATTTCAATAAAATGGAAATACTCTTATCTAAGGGATGCAGTATACAACAGATATATTCCTGTACATAGGGGGCAGTATTATAGTAGTTATATTCCTGTACATAGGGGGCAGTATTATAGTAGTTATATTCTTGTACATAGGGGGCAGTATTATAGTAGTTATATTCCTGTACATAGGGGGCAGTATTATAGTAGTTATATTCTTGTTCATAGGAGCAGTATTATAGTAGTTATATTCTTGTACATAGAGGCAGTATTATAGTAGTTATATTCTTGTACATAGGAGCAGTATTATAGTAGTTATATTCTTGTACATAGGAGCAGTATTATAGTAGCTATATTCTTGTACATAGGAGCAGTATTATAGTAGTTATATTCTTGTACATAGGGGCAGTATTATAGTAGTTATATTCTTGTACATAGGGGGCAGTATTATAGTAGTTATATTCTTGTACATAGAGGCAGTATTATACTAGTTATATTCTTGTACATAGGGGGCAGTATTATAGTAGTTATATTCTTGTACATAGGGGGCAGTATTATAGTAGTTAAATTCCTTTACATAGGGGCAGTATTATACTAGTTATATTCTTGTACATAGGGGCAGTATTATAGTAGTTATATTCTTGTACATAGGGGCAGTATTATAGTAGTTATATTCTTATACATAGGGGCAGTATTATAGTAGTTATATTCTTATACATAGGGGCAGTATTATAGTAGTTATATTCTTGTACATAGGGGCAGTATTATAGTAGTTATATTCTTGTATATAGGGGCAGTATTATAGTAGTTATATTCTTGTATATAGGAGCAGTATTATAGTAGTTATATTCTTGTACATAGGAGCAGTATTATAGTAGCTATATTCTTGTACATAGGGGGCAGTATTATAGCAGTTATATTCCTGTACATAGGGGCAGTATTATAGTAGTTATATTCTTGTACATAGGGGCAGTATTATAGTAGTTATATTCTTGTACATAGGGGCAGTATTATAGTAGTTATATTCTTGTACATAGGAGCAGTATTATAGTAATTATATTCTTGTACATAGGAGCAGTATTATAGTAGTTATATTCCTGTGTATAGGGGCAGTATTATAGTAGTTATATTCTTGTACATAGGGGCAGTATTATAGTAGTTATATTCTTGTACATAGGAGCAGTATTATAGTAATTATATTCTTGTACATAGGGGCAGTATTATAGTAGTTATATTCCTGTGTATAGGGGCAGTATTATAGTAGTTATATTCTTGTACATAGGGGCAGTATTATAGTAGTTATATTCTTGTACATAGGGGCAGTATTATAGTAGTTATATTCCTGTACATAGGGGCAGTATTATTGTACTTATATTCTTGTACATAGGGGCAGTATTATAATAGTTATATTCTTGTACATAGAAGCAGTATTATAGTAGTTATATTCTTGTATATAGGGGCAGTATTATAGTAGTTATATTCTTGTATATAGGAGCAGTATTATAGTAGTTATATTCTTGTACATAGGGGCAGTATTATAGTAGTTATATTCTTGTACATAGGGGCAGTATTATAGTAGTTATATTCTTGTACATAGGGGCAGTATTATAGTAGTTATATTCTTGTACATAGGAGCAGTATTATAGTAATTATATTCTTGTACATAGGAGCAGTATTATAGTAGTTATATTCCTGTGTATAGGGGCAGTATTATAGTAGTTATATTCTTGTACATAGGGGCAGTATTATAGTAGTTATATTCTTGTACATAGGAGCAGTATTATAGTAATTATATTCTTGTACATAGGGGCAGTATTATAGTAGTTATATTCTTGTACATAGGGGCAGTATTATAGTAGTTATATTCTTGTACATAGGGGCAGTATTATAGTAGTAATATTCTTGTACATAGGAGCAGTATTATAGTAATTATATTCTTGTACATAGGGGCAGTATTATAGTAGTTATATTCCTGTGTATAGGGGCAGTATTATAGTAGTTATATTCTTGTACATAGGGGCAGTATTATAGTAGTTATATTCTTGTACATAGGGGCAGTATTATAGTAGTTATATTCCTGTACATAGGAGCAGTATTATAGTAATTATATTCTTGTACATAGGAGCAGTATTATAGTAGTTATATTCCTGTGTATAGGGGCAGTATTATAGTAGTTATATTCTTGTACATAGGGGCAGTATTATAGTAGTTATATTCTTGTACATAGGAGCAGTATTATAGTAATTATATTCTTGTACATAGGGGCAGTATTATAGTAGTTATATTCTTGTACATAGGGGCAGTATTATAGTAGTTATATTCTTGTACATAGGGGCAGTATTATAGTAGTAATATTCTTGTACATAGGAGCAGTATTATAGTAATTATATTCTTGTACATAGGGGCAGTATTATAGTAGTTATATTCCTGTGTATAGGGGCAGTATTATAGTAGTTATATTCTTGTACATAGGGGCAGTATTATAGTAGTTATATTCTTGTACATAGGGGCAGTATTATAGTAGTTATATTCCTGTACATAGGAGCAGTATTATAGTAATTATATTCTTGTACATAGGGGCAGTATTATAGTAGTTATATTCCTGTACATAGGAGCAGTATTATAGTAATTATATTCTTGTACATAGGGGCAGTATTATAGTAGTTATATTCCTGTGTATAGGGGCAGTATTATAGTAATTATATTCTTGTACATAGGGGCAGTATTATAGTAGTTATATTCTTGTACATAGGGGCAGTATTATAGTAGTTATATTCCTGTACATAGGGGCAGTATTATAGTAATTAGTTTATGTATCAGTAGATACTTTTCTCCTCTGACGTTTCTGTATTATGTGAGGAATGGTGGCATCTTCTCTATAAATATAGGAATACTTTTAGTTCAGGACGTTGCTCGGAGTTGATGTGACGCTGTAATTGTTTGCAGCTTTTCAGTGCAGGGTAGTGAGTGCATGTCGTGCTGTGCAGGGCCGCAGCCGCCCATCTCTTGTGCAGCCGGTGGGAGACCGCTCACCCCTCCGTCGCTTTCATTTCTAAAGTGAAAATCCTGCGTGGAGATTCAGATTACCGCTCTGCACGTTAAATTACAGACGCAGCGTGAGCACGGCGGGCTCCTTCCTCTATTTTTATTATGGGTTTTTTTTTTTAATATGTTAACCCCTTCAGTGCTGATGAGCGTGTCTGCCGTCCTCCGCTCCTCTCTGTGCGGTTGTTCCTGCACAGGTGGATGTGACGCTGCGCAATATGTAGATATAATGACAGCGCTCCGTTAGTCTGTCTCGTCCTGGGGTCTTAGGGTCCTGGTGGGAATCTCAGCTGTTGGGGCTGAATGTGCAGGTAAAATGAATAGATTATATGTGGAAGATGAATTAATGCTATAAATACCCGACCCCATATATTATGGAGGGACGGGTATGGGAAAGAGGACTAAGGCTAAGTTCACATTTCCGTTGATTTGTATCAGTCACATGCGTCGCTTGACGCATGTGACTGATGCGCTGTTCAACGCTGTACAACGGATGACAAAGAACAGAATTCTTTGTCGGATTCCGTTGTGTGCGGGGGGCGGAGTTCGGGGGCAGAACCGAGCGGGGGGCGGGGCCAGGCGCTGAGGATGTCAGTGGAAGTGCTGCGGCCTGCATGGCTGGGGACAGGTGAGTGTATCTGTGAATGTATGTATGTATGTATGTATGTATGTATGTATGTATGTATGTATGTATGTGTGTGCACATGCAAAGTGCGGGAGGGGGCGGAGCCGAGCAGGGGGCGGGGCCAGGCGCTGAGGATGTCAGTGGAAGTGCTGCGGTCTGCATGGCTGGGGACAGGTGAGTGTATCTGTGAGTGAGTGTGTGTATGTGCATGTATGTATGTATGTATGTATGTATGTGTGTGTGTGTGCACATGCAAAGTGCGGGAGGGGGCGGAGCCGAGCAGGGGGCGGGGCCAGACGAGGGTGTCAGTGCTTGTCTGCATGGCTGGGGACAGGTGTGTGTGTGTGTACATACATGTGCGGAGTGCGGGAGGGGGCGGGGCCGAGCAGGGGGCGGGGCCAGACGAGGGTGTCAGTGGCAGTGCTTGTCTGCATGGCTGGGGACAGGTGTGTGTGTGTGTGTGTGTGTGTGTGTACATACATGTGCGGAATGCGGGAGGGGGCGGGGCCGAGCGGGGAAGTGTCGGCCTCCCTGCACACGTAACCAGCCTAAATATCGGGTAACAGCAAAGCACCCGATGTTTACCTTGGTTACCCGATATTTACCTTGGTTACGGGCCTACACCGCTTAGCGCTGGCTCCTTGCACCGTAACCAGGGTAAATATCGGGTAACCAACCAAAGCTGGTGACGTGTGCAGGGAGCCAGAGAGCATGCGCAGCGAAATCCGACGGATCTCGCTGCTCAAAAAACGTTACATGCTGCGTTCCTCCCGCCCGGCGGTCAGTCGTTCCACGACTGATCAGTCGGGCGGAGGGTGCAACGCAGCATCATCAGTCACAATCCGCTGCTCATACAAGTCTATGGGAGCAGCGGAATCCGCTAAACGGATTCCGCTGTTTACAAGAGCAGCGGATTGTGACTGATAGATTTTAGCGGAAATGTGAACTTAGCCTTATCTGATAATGGCCCTCAAACTATGCAAGTTAATGGATATGTATGTCGTAGAAAAAAATGTACATGTGGGATCAGCAGTGCCCAATTGAGACTCCCTGCTCCATTCATTTCTATGGGACTATTGGAGTCATAGTGCATATAAGTGACCACAGCGCTATTGACTTTTATAGGTTTATAGGACTGGCAGCGCTAATGTGTAACCATCGGTCCATTCACTTTTATGGGTCTATGGGACTGGTAGTGCGCATGTGTAACCACCTGGTCCATTCACTTTTATGGGTCTATAGGACTGGTAGTTTGCATGTGTAACCACCTGGTCCATTAACTTCTATCGTTATAAAGGACTGGTAGTGCGCATGTCTAACCACCAGGTCCATTCACTTCTATGTTTCTAGGAGACTGGTAGTGCGCATGTGTAACCACCTGGTCCATTCACTTCTACGGGTATAAAGGACTGGTAGTGTGCATGTGTAACCACCTGGTCCATTCACTTCTATGGGTATAAAGGACTGGTAGTGCGCATGTGTAACCACCTGGTCTATTCACTTCTATGGGTATAAAGGACTGGTAGTGCGCATGTGTAACCACCTGGTCCATTCACTTCTATGGGTATAAAGGACTGGTAGTGCGCATGTGTAACCACGTGGTCCATTCACTTCTATGGGTCTATGGGACTGGTATTTTGCATGTGTAACCACCTGGTCCATTCACTTCTATGGGTATAAAGGACTGGTAGTGCGCATGTGTAACCACCTGGTCTATTCACTTCTATGGGTCTATAGGACTGGTAGTTCGTATGTGTACCCACCTGGTCCATTCACTTCTATGGGTATAAAGAGCTGGTAGTGCGCATGTGTAACCACCTGGTCTATTCTCTTCTATGGGTCTATAGGACTGGTAGTTCGTATGTGTACCCACCTGGTCCATTCACTTCTATGGGTATAAAGGACTGGTAGTTTGCATGTGTACCCACCTGGTCCATTCACTTCTATGGGTATAAAGGACTGGTAGTGCGCATGTGTAACCACCTGGTCCATTCACTTCTATGGGTCTATGGGACAGGTAGTGCACATGTGTAACCACCTGGTCCATTCACTTATATGGGTCTATGGGATTGGTAGTGCGCATGTGTAACCACCTGGTCCATTCACTTCTATGGGTCTATAGGACAGGTAGTGCACATGTGTAACCACCTGGTCCATTTACTTATATGGGTCTATGGGACTGGTAGTGCACATGTGTAACCACCTGGTCCATTCACTTCTATTGGTATAAAGGACTAGCACTGCGCATGTGTAACCACCTGGTCCATTCACTTCTATGGGTCTATGGGACAGGTAGTGCACATGTGTAACCACCTGGTCCATTCACTTCTATGGGTATAAAGGACTGGTAGTGCGAATGTGTAACACCCTGGTCCATTCACTTCTATGGGTCTATGGGACTGGTAGTGCGCATGTGTAACCACCTGGTCAATTTACTTCTACCGGTATAAAGGACTGGTAGTGCGCATGTGTAACACCCTGGTCCATTCACTTCTATGGGTCTATGGGACTGGTAGAGCGCATGTATAACCACCTGGTCGATTTACTTCTACAGTGGGGAAAAAAAAGTATTTAGTCAGCCCCCAATTGTGAAAGTTCTCCCACTTTAAAAGATTAGGTTGAGGTTGGTCTGTAATTGACATCATAGGTGACCACAACTATGAGAGACAAAATGAGAAAACAAATCCAGAAAATCACCGCGTCTGATTTGGCAAGAATTTTTTGGCAGATTATGGTGGAAAATAAGTATTTAGTCACCTAAAAACATGCAAGATTTCTGGCTCTCAAAGACCTGTAACGTCTTCTCTAAGAGGCTCCTCTGTCCTCCACTCATTACCTGTAGTAATGGCTCCTGTTTGAACTTGTTATCAGTATAAAATACACCTGTCCACAACCTCAAACAGTAACACTCCAAACTCCACTATGGTAAAGACCAAAGAGCTGTCGAAAGACACCAGAAACAAAATTGTATCCCTGCACCAGGCTGGGAAGACTGAATCTGCAATAGGCAAGCAGCTTGGTGTGATGAAATCAACTGTGGGAGCAATAATAAGAAAATGAAAGACATACAAGACAACTGATAATCTCCCTTAATCTGGGGCTCCACGCAAGATCTTACCCCGTGGGGTCAAAATGATCACAAGAACGATGAGCAAAAATCCCAGAACCACATGAGGGGAGTTAGTGAATGACCTGCATAGAGCTGGGACCACCGAAACAAAGTCTACCATCAGTAACACACTACAACGCCTGGGACTAAGATCCTGCAGTGCCAAACGTGTCCCCCTGCTTAAGCCAGGACATGTCCGGGCCCGTATGAAGTTTGCTAGAGACCATTTGGATTATCCAGAAGAGTATTGAGAGAATGTCATATGGTCTGATGAAACCAAAGTACAACTGTTTGGTAGAAACAGAACTCGTCGTGTTTGGAAGAGACAAAATGCTGAGTTGCATCCAAAGAACACCATAGGTACTGTAAAGCATGGGGGTGGCAACATCATGCTTTGGGGCTGTTTCTCTGCAAAGGGACCAGGACAAATGATCCATGTACATGAAAGAATGAATGGAGCCATGTATCGTGAGATTTTGAGTGCAAACCTCCTTCCATCAGCAAGGGCATTGAAGATGAAACGTGGCTGGGTTTTTCAGCATGATCATGATCCTAAGCACACCACCAGGGCAACAAAGAAGTGGCTTCTAAGAAGCATATGAAGGTCCTGGAATGGCCTAGCAGTCTCCAGATCTCAACCCCATAGAAAACCTTCCGAAGGAGTTGAAAGTCCGTGTTGCCCAGCGACAGGCCCAAAACATCACTGCTCTAGAGGAGATCTGCATGGAGGATTGGGTCAACATACCACCAACAGTGTGTGCCAACCTCGTGAAGACTTACAGAAAACGACCTCTGTCATTGCCAACAAAGGAAATAGAACAAAATACTGAGATGCACTTTTGTTATTGACCAAATACTTATTTTCCACCATAATTTTCAAAAAAATCAACCAAATCAGATGCGGTGATTTTCTGGATTTGTTTTCTCATTTTGTCTCTCATAGTTGTGGTCACCTCTGATGTCAATTACAGGCAAATCTCATCTTTATAAGGGGGAGAACTTGCACAATTGAAATGACTCTATATAATATATAGGAATAGATCCCTCTGCGTGTAATGACTGTATATAATATATAGAAATAGATCACGCTGTGTGTGATGACTCTATATAATATATAGAAATAGATCCCTCTGTGTGTAATGACTTTATATAATATATAGGAATAGATCCCTCTGTGTGTGATGACTCTATATAATATATAAAAATAGATCCCTCTGTGTGTAATGACTCTATATAATATATAGGAATAGATCCCTCTGTGTGTAATGACTCTATATAATATATAGGAATAGATCCCTCTGTGTGTAATGACTCTATATAATATATAGGAATAGATCCCTCTGTGTGTAATGACTCTATATAATATAGGAATAGATCCCTCTGTGTGTAATGACTCTATATAATATATAGGAATAGATCCCTCTGTGTGTAATGACTTTATATAATATATAGGAATAGATCCCTCTGTGTGTAATGAATCTATATAATATATAGGAATAGATCCCTCTGTGTGTAATGACTATATCATATATAGGAATAAATCCCTCTGTGTGTAATGACTCTATATAATATATAGGAATAGATCATTCTGTGTGAAATACCTCTATATAATATATAGGAATAGATCCCTCTGTGTGTAATGAATCTATATAATATATAGGAATAGATCCCTATGTGTGTAATGACTCTATATAATATATAGAAATAGATCACGCTGTGTGTAATGACTCTATATAATATATAGGAATAGATCCCTCTGTGTGAAATAACTCTATATAATATATAGGAATAGATCCCTCTGTGTGTAATGACTCTATATAATATATAGGAATAGATGCCTCTGTGTGTAATGACTTTATATAATATATAGGAATAGATCCCTCTGTGTGTAATGACTTTATATAATATATAGGAATAGATTCCTCTGTGTGTAATGACTCTATATAATATATAGGAATAGATCCCTCTGTATGTAATGCATCTATATAATATATAGGAATAGATCCCTCTGTGTGTAATGACTCTATATAATATATGCGTTTCACTTTTTGTACTGAATTACTGAAATTCACTTTTTGCTGATATTCTAATTCATTGAGATGCACCTGTATGTGTCTATGGGACTGGTAGGCGCTTGTGTAATACTCTGGTCCATTGACATCTAGGTGTCTACAGGACGCCTCCTCTATTCAGGCCTGTGATTCTAGGGGCGTGGTGCTGGAAATGCATGACTATACCATATATCTGAAGAATACATTTCTGGCACCCTTCTGTATAGGAGCCACCCAGCTCTGCTACATCTGATCTCCGGCCAGCTGTGCTCAGGAACAGGCCTCGGATGTTATTTTCTAATTTCCGTATAATGAGTGGCTATTGTAGATGTGTGCGCAGCAGACAATGGGGCCCCTCCATCTGGAGTACAATGACCCCTGGGCCTGTGATTGCTCTACCATCTCATCTCTGCCCGGCCTGCCCCTCTTCCTATGAATGGGGTGTGGGCCCCCATCTCGGACTTTTCCAAACATTCGCCCCTCGCTGAGTTTTCCGGACTTGTGATCGCCTGTAGGAACATCGCTTTGTGTCCCCAACAAAAGAGTCACAAGGATGAAGGCACAGATCTGATTCATGGGAATCTCTATGAAGCAAATGGTGATGATGGCCGTGATCCATGCAGACCGGCGGAATGCAGAACTCCCTGATGGGCCGGGGAGGAAAAGTGAGGAGGGATCATTGCTCTATTCACAGAGAAAAGCAGAACATGCCGTCTACAGACACAGCACAGATATGTGGCTCAATGAGATAGAGGGATAGATCGAGGGATAGATAGAGGGATAGATAGAGGGATAGATAGAGGGATAGATAGATAGATAGATAGATAGATAGATAGATAGAGGGATAGATAGACAGATAGATAGATAGAGGGATAGATAGATAGATAGAGGGATAGATAGAGGGATAGATAGAGGGATAGATAGAGGGATAGAAAGATAGATAGATAGATAGAGGGATAGATAGACAGAGGGATAGATAGAGGGATAGATAGATAGATAGATAGATGGATAGAGATAGATAGAGATAGATAGAGGGATAGATAGAGGGATAGATAGATAGATAGATAGATAGATAGATAGAGGGATAGAAAGATAGATAGATAGAGGGATAGATAGATAGATAGATAGACAGAGGGATAGACAGAGGGATAGATAGAGGGATAGATAGAGGGATAGAAAGATAGATAGATAGAGGGATAGAAAGATAGATAGATAGAGGGATAGATAGAGGGATAGATAGATAGATAGATAGAGATAGATAGATAGAGATAGATAGATAGAGATAGATAGATAGATGGATAGAGAGATAGATAGATAGATAGAGGGATAGATAGATGGATAGATAGATAGATGGATAGATAGAGGGATAGATAGATAGAGGGATAGATAGATAGAGATAGATAGATAGAGATAGATAGATAGATAGATAGATAGATAGATAGATAGATAGATGGATAGATAGATAGATAGATAGATAGAGGGATAGATAGATAGATGAATAGATAGATAGATAGATAGATGGATAGAGAGATAGAGGGATTGATGGATAGAGAGATAGATGAATAGATAGATAGATGGATGGATGGATGGATGGAGGGATAGATAGAGGGATAGATAGATAGAGGGATATGTGCCACTCTGGCAAAACCAGGGTGTCACAGAGGTCTGCATCCATCTTTTTGGTGCAGATCTCACTGTCCCTTGGGGAGTTTCCCACACCGATACACACCAGCCAATCAGGCCCCACTCACCCCCTCCCCAGGAAAAGGGAGTGGGGCGAGAGGAGCTTAGAAAGAGCAGAGCAGAGTTTGAGCAGAAGTCAGTCTGCAGGAGGAGAGAGGTCTGGAACCAGCCCTTGTGTGGGGGTAGGAAAAGTGGGAGTAAGAGCCTCAGGAATAGGCCAGCCACTTGTGGGACCCGAAGTGGACCGGGAGAGGGTAGTGGCCCCCCGGTGCCGACTGTCGGGACCCTGTTCAGACCTGTGTACAAAACAGACACAGACATCAGGCAGGAGAACAACACCTGAATTACACGCACGGGTGTGGGACCCGTCCTCACAGCATCTGTAGGCACCAGCTATCATATGCTAAATAGCTGCAAGTCACATTTATGTATGAGATAGCCAAGATGATTGTCTATAAAATGAAGGTCAAAGCTGTAGAGGATGGAGAGATATGGAGCCTGAAAGTCAAAAGTGCAAGACATTGTTACCCTTTTCCTTGTCACTGTAGACAGATAGATAGATCGATGATAGATATATAAATACAAAGAGGGATGGCTAGATAGACAGATAGATAGAGGAATAGATAGAGGGATGGATAGAGTGATAGATCGATAGATAGAGGGATAGATAGATAGATAGATAGATAGATAGAGGGATAGATAGATAGATAGATAGATAGATAGATAGATAGAGGGATAGATAGATAGAGGGATAGAGGGATAGATAGATAGATAGATAGATGGATAGAGATAGATAGAGATAGATAGAATGATAGATAGAGGGATAGATAGAGATAGATAGATAGATAGATAGATAGATAGATAGATAGATAGAGGGATAGAGGGATAGATAGATAGAGGGATAGATAGATAGATAGATAGATAGATAGAGGGATAGATAGAGATAGATAGATAGATAGAGAGATGAATAGAGGGATAGATAGATAGAGGGATTGATGGATAGATGGATAGATGAATAGATAGATAGATAGATAGATAGATAGATAGATAGATAGAGGGATAGATAGATAGAAGGATGGATAGATGAATAGATAGAGGGATAGATAGATAGAGGGATCGATAGATAGATCGATAGATAGAGGGATAGATAGATAGATCGATAGAGGGATAGATAGAGGGATAGATAGAGGGATGGATAGATAGAGGGATAGATAGATAGATAGATAGATAGAGGGATAGATAGATAGAGGGATAGATAGATAGATAGATAGAGGGATAGATAGATAGATAGAGGGATGGATAGATAGAGGGATAGATAGATAGATAGATAGATAGATAGAGGGATAGATAGATAGAGGGATCGATAGATAGAGGGATAGATAGATAGATAGATAGAGGGATGGATAGATAGATAGATAGAGGGATAGAGGAATGGATAGATAGATAGATGGATGGATGGATAGATAGATAGATAGATAGATAGATAGATAGATAGATAGATAGATAGATAGAGGGATAGATAGATAGATAGATAGATAGATGGATAGATAGATAGATAGATAGAGGGATAGATAGATAGATAGAGGGATAGATAGATAGATGGATGGATAGAAAGATAGAGGGATAGATAGAGGGATAGATAGATAGAGGGATAGATAGATAGATAGATAGATAGATAGAGGGATAGATAGATAGAGGGATGGATAGAAAGATAGAGGGATAGATAGATAGAGGGATAGAGGGATAGATAGAGGGATAGATAGATAGATAGATAGATAGATAGAGGGATAGATAGAAAAAAAAGAAAGTATTTTGTAAAAAAAAACAAAAAACAATTCTGAAAGGAACTTGCACATGGCATCTGCAGGGAGACATGGTGCTGCCAGTTGGATATTGTCCGCAAACATTGGCTGCAGCTCTGTGAATAACCGCGTCCTGTCTCCAGGGGCCCAGAACAGAAGGAAGCCTCAATAACTGAGGCGCAGATAGAAGATCCCTAGAGGCTGGTGCTGGCAGTGTCTGTGCCATCCTCATCTGTGCCATCATCCACCAGAGAAGCCCGCGCCACCCCGATCTCTATGTGTGGTCCCTGCATATATGGATTTCTATATAAATTATAACCACCTCCTGCTCCCAATGATAAAACCTTTAGAAAATATCTGTAGTGTATAAGTGTTCTTTAGTCATCTACTTCTGAGTGTTATAAATCCTCTCAGCCATATATATGGATAGATAGTGAGGAGTCCGGCTCTGGGAGAAGAGTCCGGGGGGCGGCTCCTCCAGCTCCACCTGTTGCCATTACCTCCTCTTAGATCTGTGTTTACAGAAATCTTGTAATCTATTTCTTCACATCCGGATTTTTGCTCTGCGGCACAATACGGCGTTCTGCAGAAAAACCGCAACCGGCTTTTGTAACGCCGGTTGCGGGTTTTTTTGCATAGACTTACATTAGTGCCGTATTGTGCCGCAGGGGCTTGCGTTCGGTCCGGTTTTTGCCGCATGCGGCAGATTTAGCTGATGCCGCGGCCGGATCGAACGTTCCCTGCAACGTTTTTTGCTCCGGCAAAAAACACCGCATCGCGCCGCATCCGGCCGCTGCGGCGCATTTTTCAATGCATGCCTATGGAGGCCGGATGCGGCGCGATGCGGAAAAAAACGCATCCGCTCGCCGCATGCGGTTTTTTCCACTGCGCATGCTCAGTAGCATGCCGCAACCGGAAAAAAAACGGACGGGCCGCATGTAAAAACTTATGCAAAGGATGCGGTGTTTTCGCTGCATCCGTTGCATAGTTTTCACAGCCGGATTGAGCCGCACTGCTCAAACCGGATGTGTGAAAGCAGCCTAAATCGGTCTTTTCGGGTGTCAGTCACGAGTGAATTCCCTTTGTTCTTCGTTATAAGGACGTGATACAGAGACCTCTACAGCTCACAGATCTCCCCGCCTCAGATTACAAATCTGGATTACATGTTCTGGGGCTACACAGCGGACCGTGTGTAAGAGGGCGCTGCTCCATAATCCCATGAGATTGGATTTGATGCACTCTACCCGTTGGATTCCTCTCCTGGGGTTCACCGTCCCTTTAACAAGCACCATCTGCTCCTGTCTGGCGGCCATCAGACTGTGAACAGCTCCGACCTTTCATCTTACACTTTCCCCTTCACAAATTAGATTAAAAGTAACCACATGTTTAATAAATCCGAGTGGTCACATAGGGCTGTATACACAGGGGAGTATATGGGGGGCATCAGTGATATAGATAGATAGATAGATAGATAGATAGATAGATAGATAGATAGATAGATAGATAGATAGATAGATAGATAGATAGATAGAGGGATAGATAGATAGATAGATAGAGGGATAGATAGATAGATAGAGGGATAGATAGAGGGATAGATAGATAGATAGATAGAGGGATAGATAGATAGATAGATAGATAGATAGATAGATAGATAGAGGGATAGATAGATATATAGATAGAGGGATAGATGGATAGATAGATAGATAGAGGGATAGATAGATAGATAGATAGAGGGATAGATAGATAGATAAAGGGATAGATAGATAGATAGATAGATAGATGGATAGATAGATAGATAGATAGATAGATAGATAGATAGATAGATAGAGGGATAGATAGATAGATAGATAGAGGGATAGATAGATAGATAGAGGGATAGATAGATAGATAAAGGGATAGAGGGATAGATAGATAGATAGATAGATAGATAGATAGATAGATAGATAGATAAAGGGATAGAGGGATAGATAGATAGATAGATAAAGGGATAGAGGGATAGATAGATAGATAGATAGATAGATAAAGGGATAGAGGGATAGATAGATAGATAGATAGATAGATAGATAAAGGGATAGAGGGATAGATAGATAGATAGATAGAGGGATAGATAGATAGAGGGATAGATAGATAGATAGATAAAGGGATAGATAGATAGATAGATAGATAGATAGATAGAGGGCTAGATAGATAGATAGATAGATAGATAGAGGGATAGATAGATAGATAGATAGATAGATAGAGGGATAGATAGATAGAGGGATAGATAGATAGATAGATAGATAGATAGAGGGATAGATAGATAGATAGATAGAGGGATAGATAGATAGATAGATATATAGATAGATAGATAGATAGATCAGCAGCTCCATCCTCACCTCTCAGTCCGATGTCTACCTCTGCACCACCTATATACCACCGCCAGAGTCCCCCTACTTCAATCCAGACAGCTTTGAGATCTTACAAGAAGAAGCCACCCATTATCAGGTCCTGGGCAAAGTTCTCATCTTTGGAGACCTCAATGCAAGAACAGGGAGAGAAAAAGACTTTCTGACCACAGATGGAAACATCTACATATTTGGGGCAGAGAACGACAGTCACGACTCAGAACACTCAGAGAGAAACAGCTATGACAGTACAGTCAACAAAAGTGGCAAAAAGCTCCTGAACTTATGTAAAAGTTTAGGTCTTCATTTTCTTAATGGACGTACAAAGGGAGACTCACTGGGAAGATATACACTAAACTCCCATGTAGGAAGGAGTGTAGTAGACTACGCCATAACAGATATGGACCCGGCAAATATTAGCGCCTTCATAGTCACCCCACAAACGCACCTGTCAGACCACAGCCAACTTCTCCTGTACATGAAATCTACAGAGAAACCATCCACACAAAAGCCACAGCAGAGCAGCCTCTACAACCGACCTCCATCCTATAAATGGTCCAAGACGTCAGAAATAAAATATAAAGAGGCTCCCAACAGACCGGAATTACAGGAGATGCTCCACAACTTCTACAGCTACAAGTACAAGTCAAACCCAGAAGGAGTGAATCAAGCTGCAAAAGACCTCAACAAAATATTCCACACCATGGCCAAATTGTCCGACCTCAAACAAGTCAACTACAAGAGGCCAAAAGAAAAGCAGATCAATGGTTGGTTTGACAAAGAGTGTAAAGCCGTTCGAAAGACCCTGAGAACAGCCTCAAACAATAAACACAGAGACCCCAACAACCCAGACCTGAGGGAAGCCTATGACACCATACAAAAGCAGTACAAAACCATCCTCAGGAGGAAGAAGCAGAGCTACATCTCTACCAAACTTAGCCAACTCCAAGACGCCCTCCAAGACAACTCCTTCTGGGAAATATGGAGCCACATGGACACAAAGAGCAAGAAAAAGACTGATACCCATATCCAAAATGGCAACATCTGGCTCCAGTACTTCAGAGACCTCTACAAAGACATCCCAAAAGAAGGACTAAGCCAAGAGCAGGAAAACATAACATCAAAACTAAAGGCAATGGAAGAGAAAATCAAAAACTTCCAAAACCCACTGGACACACCAATTACATTACAGGAAGTTGCAGAGAAAATCACTTCCATAAAGTGTAAAAAATCTAGTGGTCTGGATGGAATCCCCCCAGAGATGTTGAAGTACAGCCCACCAGAAATTCAAGCTGCAATGGTTAAACTGTTCAACATTGTGCTGAGTGCTGGCTACTTCCCTCGTACCTGGAACCAAGGACTCATTACACCGATCCACAAGAGTGGGGACAGGTATGACCCTGCCAACTACAGAGGCATATGTGTCAGCAGTAACTTGGGAAAACTGTTCAACAGCATCCTAAACAAAAGGATCATCAGTTTCCTTACCGAGCACAATGTCCTGAGCAAAAGCCAAGCAGGGTTCGTGCCAAACCACCGCACCACGGACCACATCTACACCCTGCACAGTCTCATTCAGAGCCACGTCCACAATACAAAGCATGGGAAGATATACGCCTGCTTTGTAGACTTTAAAAAGGCCTTTGACTCAGTGTGGCACCCGGGCTTGTTCTTAAAAATGCTGGAAAGCGGAATAGGAGGAAAGACCTACGATGTCATCAAAAGCTCCTACACCGAGAACCTCTGCAGCGTGAGTGTGAACGGTAGAAGAACGGCCTATTTCCAGCAGAGCCGAGGAGTCAGACAGGGCTGCAGCCTAAGTCCAACGCTCTTCAATATTTACATCAATGAGCTGGCTGCTGCTCTGGAATCTTCACCTGCTCCAGGTCTCACACTCCATGACGCCCAGGTGAAATTCTTGCTCTATGCAGATGACCTACTGCTGGTGTCACCAACCGAGAAAGGTCTCCAAGACAACCTACAAATTTTGGAGAAATTCAGCTCCACATGGGCACTACCGATCAATCTAAAGAAAACCAACATCATGGTGTTCCAGAAGAGAAAAAGAAGATTTGACCAGCATCCTTCATTTGTCGTAAACGGCTGCACTCTAACAGGAACAGACAAATACACCTACTTGGGCCTGGAAATTCACCAGTCAGGGAGCTTCAAACAAGCCATAGAGACCCTGAAAAACAAGGCCTGCAAAACCTTTTATGCCATCCGAAGGAAATTGTATCATCTGAAGCCACCAGTGAGGGTCTGGCTAAAAATCTTCGATTCCATCATTGCCCCAATCCTCCTGTACGGCAGCGAAGTCTGGGGCCCTCACACTTACCCAGATTGGTCAAGGTGGGATTCCAGCCCAACAGAAATATTCCACCTGGAATTCTGTAAGCACCTTCTCCAGGTCCATTGAAGCACCTCCAACAGTGCCTGTCGAGCTGAGCTGGGCAGATTCCCTCTACACCTGGCAGCTCTGAAGAGGTCACTATCATTTCAGGCTCACCTACAGAGCAGCAATCCAAGCTCCCATCACCACAAAGCTCTGATACATATACGTGGGCCAGATGAACCAGGACCCCGGGCACAGCTCTCCCAAACCCAACTGGACAAAATAACCAATCACAGCAGCCTGACAAGAACCAGAATCAGGAAGATGGTAGACGAGGGCCAGGAGAGGTACATCAGTGACTGGAGGACCGACATCAACACCTCACAGAAACTGACCACGTACCAGAGACTACAGAGAGACTACAGACTGGCCCCGTATCTGGAGAAAATCCCGGACCCCAGAGACCGCAGGACCCTGAGCCGATATAGACTCAGTGCCCACAGTCTAGCCATCGAATCCGGTCGACACAAGCAGAGCTACAAGCCAAGGGAGGACAGACTGTGCCAACACTGTGACCTGGAGGCCCTGGAGGATGAAACCCACTTCCTGCTACACTGCACCAAGTACTCAGCAGTGAGGGACACTCACTTCAGGAGACTCTCCCATCTCTTCCCGGATTTCAGCTCCATGAAGGAGGAAGAGAAAATATATATCCTGCTGGGGGAAGAAGAGAGCGCAGTGGAGATAGCAGCGCAGTATGTGAGCGAATGCCATAGACTTCGAGAAAGAGAACTATGATAAGCCATGGACTCCCATAGCCCCCCATCCCAGATGTGGCCCCCCCAATCCCCACCCTGGATATGTCCCATCCACCGTTACCACAGTCCCACCGTGGATATGCCCCATCATAAGCCATGGACTTCCATAGCCCCCATCCTAGAAGTGCCCCCACAGTCCCCACCCTGGATGAGCCCCATCCATCCTTCCTACAGTCCCCACCCACCATCCCCACAGCCCCAGCCCCTAATGTACACTTGCTTTGGCAAAACTAATTTGTATTTGGTCCTG